>NC_091122.1:3792500-3917500 GCF_040183065.1 Periplaneta americana
ATTCATCGGGAACTGATTGCGACAGACATATTATTTCGTAATACTGTACAAAGTGGCCAGTTATCAAAATTCAATATTATAAAAAAATAACTTTGGAACAAAATTACTTGAAGAAAAAGCTAATCTTTCTTAGTAATAAGTAAATATCGTTAAATTGAAGTTTACATTCGCGATGATTCAACGTCCATATGTTTCTCAGACACGAATACCTGACGTCACTAAAGATGGAGAATGTTACCCCAATGTAGTGTAAATCGTAAGGTAAAAATACGCGTTTCGGAATATTAATAATTTTTAGTATTCATCAGGAATTAAATAAACACAATAAATCTCTAATCTTAGCTAATATTCTTAAGACAGGCAGGCAGAAATGCACTTTTATACGTTTTGAAACTGGAAATGAAATGGCTGACGAACTGGTCACGTGTTGTTGACGTCACAAGCTATGCTGCAAAGGTTAAGAAGAATTACTGTAAAAATATAAACACAATAAATACAAATGATATTTAAAAAGTATATAAAACATACAAAATCGTATGCAGATTGTGATAAAATGCAGAAAATAAGCAATTAGTAATTATTACCATACGTGGTGAGTTGTTATGTTGGCAGTACTTTCAACAAAAATTCTAATATGGAACGTAACGTATCGAATATTACGTAATTTGATAAGTCAGTACTATATACAATTTTAATAAAATGTTCTTAGAATACACTCTATGAGTTAAGGAAAATAAATTTCATTGTTATTTAAAGTGAAATAATTTACGAAAACTTTCCGAGATATGTAAATGAGTCACCAACGTAAATAAAAATAACTAGAATTAACTAGTTTCGCAACGGGGTTCACAAACCGACGCGCAAGGCTCGGAATCTAATTTTCAAATATTTAATTTCGAACAAATGATATTTCCGTATTATAAACACAGGTTTCCAAAAAATAAAACTACACAACAATCAGAATTAGCGTTACGTACGAATTTCATAACTTTAACAGGAATTTAGACATTGTAGCTACTAGAAATTACGACAATGGATGAACAACGCAATTTGGTGCGATCGAATTCAACGTACAGATATTCAGAAAATAATGATTCTCACAACGTGATTATTATGTATAATTATATCACAAAGAATTTATAGTTGATTGATTAAGAAAATGTATAATAATTCCTAAATTTTTACCTTATCTGAATTATCGAAGACAGGCAGACCTCGAAACACTACCACATAGCAACAGAGACAACGGCGGACTACAAATTGTCCGCGTAAGAAAACAGGGACATAAAAAATATTGACATTTTTTACCGGTTTAGTTGATACAACTTTGTGTTATTGGGATATCATACACTATAATGCGAAAACCAAACGATAATCAAAAATCTTTATACACCTTTAATTATTAAATATAACGGCGAATTAATTCGGAACTAATTGTTATCGTGGATTCATACATAGTCACACATAGTCCACCATTCCGTTTTCTTGCAACAATGTCGTTAAATTATCGATTTTCATTTCAAGGTTGACGCCATTGTGAAATGATTACGTCAATCCTATGAAATTATACATATCATTAAATACAAAAAGATAGGGTATATACTAATTATATTACATTAACTGTTTTAAAATTCCTGTATAATTATATGTATTTATGTTATTTGTTTGATTTCTTTGCTATGTAGTTTCATAATTGAAGTTGTCTATATTCTGATTCTTCATTGGCGAATAATACTTACTTACTTACTTACTTACTTACTTACTTACTTACTTACTTACTGGCTTTAAGGAACCCGGAGGTTCATTGCCGCCCTCACATAAGCCCGCCATTGGTCCCTATCCTGAGCAAGATTAATCCATTCTCTATCATCATATCCCACCTCCCTCAAATCCATTTTAATATTATCTCCCCATCTACGTCTCGGCCTCCCCAAAGGCCTTTTCCCCTCCGGCCTCCCAACTAACACTCTATATCCATTTCTGGATTCGCCCATACGTGCTACATGTCCTGCCCATCTCAAACGTCTGGATTTTGTTCCTAATTATGTCAGGTGAAGAATACAATGCGTGCAGTTCTGTGTTGTGTAACTTTCTCCATTCTCCTGTAACTTCATCCCTCTTAGCCCCAAATATTTTCCTAAGAACCTTATTCTCAAACACCCTTAACCTATGTTCCTCTCTCAAAGTGAGAGTCCAAGTTTCACAACCATACAGAACAACCGGTAATATAACTGTTTTATAAATTCTAACTTTCAGATTTTTTGACAGAAGACTAGATGACAAAAGCTTCTCAACCGAATAATAACAGGCATTTCCCATATTTATTCTGCGTTTAATTTCCTCCCGAGTGTCATTTATGTTTGTTACTGTTGCTCCATGTATTGTGTGTCCCTATCACCACGGCATGGCGCGTCCTCAGGTTGCGGATAGAGCAGACGGCCTCCAGATATGGAGGGTAGCTGCGAATATATTGAATAAGCAGTCGTGGACAGCCAAGGGGTGGTCCTCCAGCTTGGGAGTTGGGCGAAGGGCTAACAACCCATCACCGTAAAAAACAGCTTGTTACGAAACCTAATAGTAAGCATCGGAATGGGACTGATTCTCCGGCACGACTACAGCGAAGGAAAAAGGTTATAAGATTTGGTACATGGAACGTAACTAGTCTTTATAGAACAGGAGGGGCAAATAATAGATGCATCTAATTTTATTATTATATCAGTTTTAAAATAAATTTTTCCTAAAATGTTTTCTTTAATACCGGGTAATGAACTACGAAGTACTAACAAAATAGGCCAATCTATTATCTTTAATAGCAGATCGATATATTATGTAATACCGTAGTTGTAAAAGTATTTCTATTAAATGTATTAAATCTGTGATTTATTGTGAGATTTTCTACTACCGGTGTGATATGTGACAGATAAAACGTAGAATTCGTCATTTTTTTAAATTTAGTAGGTTATTTTACGACGCTTTATCAACATCTCAGGTTATTTAGTTTCTGAATGAGATGAAGGTGATAATGCCTGTGAAATGAGTCCGGGGTCCAGCACCGAAAGTTACCCAGCATTTGCTCATATTGGGTTGAGGGAAAACCCCGGAAAAAACCTCAACCAGGTAACTTGTCCCGACCGGGAATCGAACCCGGGCCACCTGGTTTCGCGGCCAGACGCGCTAACCGTTACTCCACAGGTGGGACTAGAATTCGTCATCAAATTACCTGACATCCATCTTACAGTTCGGGAAACGCACAATTAGATAAAATCATTCTAGGCGGGATTCAAACCCACGCTCTCCGCAGTCTTCGAAGACTTGACCAGTTAGTTGCCACTACGCTACGACGATGCCAGTGTTCTACACCAGCGACATATTGTCTGTTTCTAACAGTGTTTCAAAAATCGTAAAGGACATTGCTTTTGATATGATGGATGGGCTAATCTTCTGCAATATTAGGTTAGTGACACATCGTTTGTTTTTCTGGTTATAGCATATAGGAACTTAACATTGCCACAAAAAAACCTGTGTAGGATATAAAAACAAAGAAGAAACGACTTAATCAGTGGGCTTTGGTATCTTGTAAAACAAGAGAAAGTCAGGCTTTGACTTAGCAACCACAAAAATGATGTTCTCTTGTTTTACAAGTTATCAAAGCCTGTTAATTTCTAGATATGAAAGATCTTTGACGGATTTTGCATATCTTGGCCACTATTAGTTAATTTTTTTTCGAGTGTTGAACGCGCCTGAGATGTCACGTAGCTTTTTAACTCCCAGAAGCTTCACACGCTCTGTGATTAATTCTTAAATGTTCCGAACTACATCCATGATAAAGTGCTTACGTCGAAGCGGGGACTGTCTGGCTTTATCTCTGTCAGAGGTGGGCAATATTGATGTCTTCGGTGTCCCAACCAGCGTACTCTCGCGCATACACACTTCATATCCGTCTCATAGCATCGCAGATTCCCACGATCTTCCTTGCTTACAGCTGCTTCCAGTTCACTCGATTCTCAGATGTATTTTTCAGTGTCCTAGCAACGAAATGTATTTAGTAAGGATGAGAAACATGTGACTATCTCTTATTACTTATACGTTTAGAATAATCCACATACTACTCTTATAGATGGTGTCGATAACTGTTGTTTATGCCGTCGTAGTCAGTTTGGTGTCACGAGGTTTCGAACGTGGACCTCTGGCGTAGAAAGCCGATGCTCTCGCTGTGTTACACAGTAAAGATGGAGGTTAAGAAACTTATTAACGGTAGTAGCTGAAAAGTTTTGGTCAGTATAAAGACAAGAAAATTTCTTGGACAAAAAACGCTATGCGACTCTACCAATGAAGTGACAGCAGAGACACACAAAAGTTGCTTGCCTATTGGTCAGTGCACGCACGCAAAGACACATGCACGTGTGTGTGGTGCAGTGCGTCCACAGCGTTGCCAAACGTACAGCGTGTACCTTAGATTTACGATTTTACGCCCTATCCTTTCCAGCATTAAATTAAACGCGTTAAATTTTTAATTAGTAAAACCATAATTTTTGGGCGTATAAGGGTACAGTGCACCGGTTATTCATAGATTTCAAAAAAGCATATGACTCGGTTAAGAGAGAAGTGTTATACGATATTCTTAATGAATTTGGTATTCCAAAGAAATTAGTTCGGTTGAAAATGTGTCTCAGTGAAACGTACAGCAGAGTTCGTATAGGTCAGTTTTTTTCGGATACTTTTCCAATTCACTGTGGGCTAAAGCAAGGAGATGCACTATCACCTTTACTTTTTAACTTTGCTCTAGAATATGCCATTAGGAAAGTCCAGGATAACAGAGAGGGTTTGGAATTGAACGGGTTACATCAGCTGCTTGTCTATGCGGATGACGTGAATATGTTAGGAGAAAATCCACAAACGATTAGGGAAAACACGGGAATTTTACTGGAAGCAAGTAAAGAGATAGGTTTGGAAGTAAATCCCGAAAAGACAAAGTATAAGATTATGTCTCGTGACCAGAATATTGTACGAAATGGAAATATAAAAATTGGAAATTTATCCTTCGAAGAGGTGGAAAAATTAAAATGCCTTGGAGCAACAGTAACAAATATAAATGATACTCGGGAGGAAAGTAAACACAGAATAAATATGGGAAATGCCTGTTATTATTCGGTTGAGAAGCTTTTATCATCCAGTCTGCTGTCAAAAAATCTGAAAGTTAGAATTTATAAAACAGTTATATTACCGGTTGTTCTGTATGGTTGTGAAACTTGGACTCTCACTTTGAGAGAGGAACATAGGTTAAGGGCGTTTGAGAATAAGGTGCTTAGGAAAATATTTGGGGCTAAGAGTGATTAAGTTACAGGAGAATGGAGAAAGTTACACAACACAGAACTGCACGCATTGTATTCTACACCTGACATAATTACGAACATTAAATCCAGACGTTTGAGATGGGCAGGGCATGTAGCACGTATGGGCGAATCCAGATATGCATATAGAGTGTTAGTTGGGAGACCGGAGGGGAAAAGACCTTTGAGGAGGCCGAGACGTAGATGGGAGGATAATATTAAAATGGATTTGAGGGAGGCGGGATATGATGGTAGGGACTGGATTAATCTTGCTCAGGATAGGGACCAATGGCGGGCTTATGTGAGGGCGGCAATGAACCTCCGGGTTTCTTAAAAGCCATAAGTAAGTAAGTAGCCTATATGAGTGCAATACGCCGCTATCTTCAGGCTTGCGGGTGGACCGCGTTCTTCGGATCAAGCGTGACGCGATCGAATTGTATGTATGACAACGTATCAATCCGCAATAACAATTAGTTACGAAGTCATTCGCCTTTTTATTTAATAACCACAGGTATATAATTATTTTTGATTGTCGTTTGGTTTTCTCAGTATAGTGTATGATATCCCAATAACACAAAGTTGTATCAACTAAACCGGTAAAAAATGTCAATATTTTTTATGTCCCTGTTTTCTTACGCGGACAATTTGTAGTCCGCCGTTGTCTCTGTTGCTATGTGGTAGTGTTTCAAGACCTGCCTCTCGTCGATAATTTAGATAAGGTAAAAATTTAGGAATTATTGTACATTTTCTTTATCAATCAACTATAAATTCTTTGTGATATAATTATACATAATAATCACATTGTGAGAATCATTATTTTCAGAATAATCGTACGTTGAATTCGATTTCACCAAATTGCGTTGTTCATCCATTGTTGTAATTTCTAGTAGCTACAATGTCTAAGTTCCTGTTAAATTCTAAAATTCGTACGTAACGCTAATTCTGATTGTTGTGTAGTTTTATTTTTTGGAAAACTGCGTTTATAATATGGAAATATCATTTGTTCGAAATTAAATATTTGAAAATTAGATTCCGATCCTTGCGCGTCGGTTTGTGAACCCCGTTACGAAACTAGGTAATTCTAGTTATTTTTATTTTCGTTGGTCACTCATTTACATATCTAGGGACGTTTTCGCAAATTATTTCACTTTAAATAACAATGAAATTTATTTTCCGTAACTCATAGAGTGTATTCTAAGAACATTTTATTAAAATCATATACAATTCTGACATACAAAATTACGTAATATTCGATACGTTATGTTCCATATTGGAATTTTTCGTGAGACCATTGCCAACTTAACCCACCATATATGATATTATAACGAATTGCACATTTTCTGCATTTTATCACTATCTACATATGATTTTGTATAGTACATCGTGTTTTATATATTGATTAAATATTATTTCTATTTATTAAGTTCATATTTTTACAGTTTTACGTAATTCTCCTTAACCCTTGCAGTATGTGACGTCAACAACACGTGACTATTTCGTCAGCCTTTCTTTTTCAATTTGAAAACGTGTAAAAGTATATTTCTGCCTGCCTGTCTTAGAATATTAGGTAAGATTATAGATTTATTGTATTCTTATTTAATTCTTCATGAATACTAAAAATCATTAATATTCCGATACGCTTATTTTCATATTATGATTTGAACTACATTGGCGTAGCATTCGCCATCTTTAGTGACGTCAGGTATTCGTGTCTGAGAAACATATGGACGTTGATTCACCGCGAAAGTAAACTTCAATTTAACGATATTTTCTTAATAGTAACAAAGATTAGCTTTTTCTTTAAGTTATTTTATTCCAAAGTTGTGTTTTTATAATCGAATTATATAAAATTATACGCCAGACCCTGTTAAGAAATATATTCCAACTGCTAACGCTAGAAATTCAAGCATTTCTCCACCAGAAATATTGTTAATGTATCAGCTGTAGACATCGTATGACAAGGGTTAGCTTCTAAATTGTAGAATGTATCACTTTGAGATTCCAGATTGTCTAATTAACTTCATCAATTTTACGAGCTATTTTTAAAGTTCATGGAAGGCACGTACAATTGATATCCCTACTGCTATTAAAGCAGATTACCTGAAGAGGTGTTTGTCTTAACCTCTGTCTACCCTGTTGGCCTCTATGGCCTGGAATAGGGATAGCGTTACCTTTACTACTAAAGATTAACATTTATCACCATGGTAACTAAAACAAATGAAGTTTTCAATGCCTGTATTGTGGATATGTACAGTAGGCCTTGCCTCTATTTCATTAAAACGTGTAGAAATATTGATTAAAATGAAGACATAAGAGGCATGTTTTATATGTTTTATGGGTACATTTGTAATGATTCTGAATTATATAGTTGGATTCTATTGCATAGTGTATAGAATTTATTTTTAAATATGTTAAAAGCAAATGTTGCATTTCTTTAAAAAATGTTTTAATGCTATTTTCAAATTACATGACTGTAACCATCAATACGGTTAACATGTATGTCCGTGAAACGAGCGGTTCCAGGTTCAAATCCTGGTTGGGATAAGTTACCTGGTTGAGGATTTTTCCGTGGTTTTCCCTCAACCTATTAAGAGCAAATGCTGGGTAACTTTCGGCGCTGGGCCCTGGACCCATTTCGCCGGCCATATCACCTTCATCTAGATAACTATAGCAGTTGATAAAGCTCCGTAAAATAAACTGAATAAAAAAACGTGATTGTAAATACTAAGGATGTGTTTGGAAAACATAAATTTTTGTTACTAGATATATTTAACTTTCAAACAAATTTTCATTCTCTGTTGTATGCAATCCTAAAAATTTTTAGCATTAGTTTTATCATCTCTAATTTCATTATTGCTGATAACTGTATCTCTTTTAACTGTTATGCCAGATGATGTGATCTTCCAATAGATTCCTATTGCAGAACTGAAATAGACATTGTCATCACCTATTTCAAAATATACTTAACTGCACAATTTATATGTAAGACTCCATAAAAATTTAAAAGTTCTGTGAAGATATTGTTACTGTGTGTGTATAATTAAGTTACCATTATCATCGTTGTCATAATCTTCGTCATCATCATTATCATCTATCATCAATCCTCAAAATTTATTCCCGTAATATTCGTAGTTTCCCTCAACCTCCAAAGGTCTCTCATTTACCGCGGTTTATAATTTGAATGTTTATTGTTTGCATCTTCTATAACTTCATCTATATATCATGTGTTTATGGATCTCCTTTGAGGATTTTATTTTGCAATTCACCGCCAGATTTTTTCCTTCCATATTTATGTTTATTAACATTATGTTTTACATCCGCATGTTAGTTATGTTTCTAAAATAAAATTAATATCATGATTTGATGCATAAAATTTCTGTCAATGTAGAACTGAGTTGAACATGATATTATGATCTTATATTAAACATTTACCGGCCAGTGTGCAATCAGCCACCTATATGTCGTGGCCAATTTTATTGTGGGCAAGACAGAATATCATTCATTCCATTATACATATCATTGCTGCTGTGTCCAGTAGAATACTTTTCGTAAATGGCATATATACACAGTCTCCTTTTTCTTTTTCGTTTTCTTCAGTAGTACAATTTACTCAAGTCTCGAATGTCATTTGTTAATATGTGTATGTGTATGTATGTATTTATTCACACTGCAAATGGGTATATACCCGGTGGCAGTGGTAACTAATTACACTCAATAATGACAATTAATAATAAACACAACTAATAAAAACAATAATTAATAATAATAACAATAATAATAAGAATAACAATAATAAGGAGCATCCTAAATTAAATTAAGCATGATCACTTAAAATAACATTTAAAGTAAATCTATTTTGTACCTCAACCCTAACTTCGAACTAAGACCCACGAGTGTGACAGGTTCATACCTGCACAAGTACCTTTCGGCACTACACTTATTTCGCTGTCAACTCACTCACTGCACTGATTCTACCTGATTTCACTAACACTTCTAACCATTTCACTGTTCAAATACTTTGCACAGCCACTTCACTGACACTACACACTTAACTGACACAACACACTTCACTTACACTATAGACTTCCCTGACACTACACACTTCACTGACACTACACACTTCACTGACACAATAGACTTCACTGACACTACACACTTCACTGACACAACATACTTCACTTACACAATAGACTTCACTGACACTACACACTTCACTGACACAATAGACTTCACTGACACTACACACTTCACTGACACAACATACTTCACTTACACAATAGACTTCCCTGACACTACACACTTCACTGACACAACACACTTCACTGACACTACACACTTCACTGACACAACACACTTCACTTACGCAATAGACTTCCCTGACACTACACACTTCACTGACACAACACACTTCACTTACACAATAGACTTCCCTGACACTACACACTTAACTGACACAACACACTTCACTTACACTATAGACTTCCCTGACACTACACACTTCACTGACAACACACTTCACTGACACTACACACTTCACTGACACAATAGACTTCACTGATACTACACACTTCACTGACACAACACACTTCACTTACACAATAGACTTCCCTGACACTACACACTTCACTGACACAACACACTTCACTGACACTACACACTTCACTGACACTACACACTTCACTGACACAACACACTTCACTTACACAATAGACTTCCCTGACACTACACACTTCACTGACACAACACACTTCACTGACACTACACACTTCACTGACACAACACACTTCACTTACACAATAGACTTCCCTGACACTACACACTTCACTGACACAACACACTTCACTTACACAATATACTTCCCTGACACTACACACTTCACTGACACAACACACTTCACTGACACTACACACTTCACTGACACAACACACTTCACTTACACAATAGACTTCCCTGACACAACACACTTCACTGATACTACACACTTCCTCACTGATAGAACACTTCAAATAACAAGATAGTGTGTATAATATACTACCGTCTATTAGTAAGGTCCTTAAGCCTATTTTTAAATACGTTTTTGGTTGTTGGTAAAGCCTTTAGTAAGTCTGCAGGTCCCTGATAGTACGATTGAGAAAAGAAAACTTTCCAGTGTCCGTCCTCTGCCTTCTTTCCCTCAATTTATATGAGTGGTCGTTCCTTGAAGAGTAATTTGGCGGCTGCAACCTATTTTTTATTTCTCTCCAGGCAGACTCACCTCTGTATGTTTTGAACATTGCGCATAATCGAATTCGCGTTCTCCTGTCCGTGAGTGTGTCCCATTTTAGTGGTGAATTATTACGACAACACTTGAGAGCCCGTTTTTTAATCTTTTCCAGTGTCTTAATATGTTCTAATAATAATAATAATAATAATAATAATAATAATAATAATAATAATAATAATAATAATAATAATAATAAATCCTGCCATTCGACATGATATCAAATTTAGGAATATCGTATTGAATGAAATTAGAATTCTGGCACGTGCAAGTTCAAAATGTATTCAGAGAGCTGTGTTCAGTCCAGATTTCCTTATTGTACCGATTTTATGTCTTGTCTTTGCTGCGTTTTTCTATTACCAATAATGCAAACAATTTAATGATTTCGGCCGTATTCGGATTTTGTATGAAGATATCAAATAGTATGTGATTACAGGTTTAAGTTAACAAAATTTAGACTATTTTGTTGTTATTGAACGTAGGATTCTGTCCCTATATGTTTCACTCATTGATTTGCTTCAAAAGTTTCCATTTTTGTTACTGTAAATAGTTATATGTTAATATTTTTTTAATATTTGTACTTTTACTTCTTTTTTAATTTACTTTTTGTCTCTTCATTTGTTTTTTTTTATTCTGATCACGTGGTACAAAATTTCTAATGGCCTGAACTCCGTTTAATTAAATAAATAAATGAATAAATAAATTAGTAACTAAGTAACAAAATAAATAATTAACAAAGTTAATAAATAACTAAGTAAATAAGTAACCAGGTAAAGAAATAAGTTAGTAAATAAATAAATAAACAAACAGATAAATAAATTATTTATATGCTCGTGTGCATATATTATGGAACATAGGTTAAGGGTGGTTGAGAATAAGGTTCTTAGGAAAATATTTGGGGCTAAGAGGGATGAAGTTACAGGAGAATGGAGAAAGTTACACAACACAGAACTGCACGCATTGTATTCTTCACCTGACATAATTAGGAACATTAAATCCAGACGTTTGAGATGGGCAGGGCATGTAGCACGTATGGGCGAATCCAGAAATGCATATAGAGTATTAGTTGGGAGGCCGGAGGGAAAAAGACCTTTGGGGAGGCCGAGACGTAGATGGGAAGATAATATTAAAATGGATTTGAGGGAGGTGGGATATGATGGTAGAGAATGGATTAATCTTGCACAGGATAGGGACCAATGGCGGGCTTATGTGAGGGCGGCAATGAACCTGCGGGTTCCTTAAAAGCCAGTAAGTAAGTACACGTTATATTGTTAAGAATGTTGATCTTTATTCATATAATTTTTTTTTTCTGAAGCTGCGTTTTATCATAAAGTTATAATTATCTTGAGAAATGTATAATTTATTTCTGTGATGATGAAGATGAGTGGTTCATATTTCTTCGAAGCTCTTTGGTGATATTCTCTGAAATATCATTACCAGGAACATTACAATGACCTGGCATTTTTTTCACTGTGACGTCAAGTTTTATATTCCTCAGGTGGAATATTTGTGGAGTGACGTATTTATCCTGAATTAGTAGCTAGTATGTGAGTCTGAAATGCCAATTTTCAGTCTGTGATCATCAACATCTTACTCTGCAGTATATTACTGAAGATCTTTAAACTGCCACATTTGATAGGTTCAGCCTGATCTTTTATCTTGTGGTGCTGAAATCCTATCTGTACATTCAGTATACAGTCTTTAGATAATTCTCTGGTGATTCTGTATTCGTTGCCCTGAGTAACAAAGCATAATTTTCTTTGCTAATCTTTCAAGAATATTAAATTTTTATTCTTCCCATAATCCCAATATATGGAGGGCGCCTTTAAACAGGCAGTCTTCAGTTCAAATCTTGATCAGTATCTCACATGAAATTGCCTAGACTTTCCAAACATTTCGACAAAAAATAAACGGCACGTACCTTTCTGAAAACATCAAATTTAATAGTGCCAATTACAAAAAATGTATAATCATGCCAAACAAATGAATAACCACTTATAATTTTTATCTAAATTAAGAAACACAACTATTTAAGTAAAATAAATTGTCAATTAACTTCATTTTGTTGGTTTGTAAGAAATATTTTCTTATAATACTTCAGTTTAACTAGAGTAATAATAAATAATACGTTATGTATATCATCAACAGGGTTGTTTGCATAAAATATAATTATTTTCAACTGTGTCCAAATGCATTTTATTCTGAAATTACTACATTTTGCTGATACATAAACATAATTATGCATTTATTAATATTAATTTTAGCTTATCTAAAAGCTGTTCTGGTAATACGAACGTGCATTTAACAGATCATCAATCTATTAGCTACTAACACCTAACATTTCTCCTTCCTTTGTGGTGTGGGATGGTGTGGGTGTATTGTAGTTTATCTCATCTTTCTTTGCATGGCCGGCACATATTATCTAGCATAACACACGATCTGTTTTATTCACGTTCCTCTGTTACCGAACTTTCAGATTAAAATTTCCTATACAGTTTTGTATCTCAATTATTATTCTATTTAGCAATAACATCCATTTTATTTAAAACTTTCTCTAGTGTGATATAATGAATACATTGCCTCTAAATGCATTGGACATAACACTGTGATAAGAAGTTTGAATATAGCGTGTGCAGATGTATTACACCATTAAAAAGTTGTAACTGTTTCCAAATTACACCCTGTGTTAAATGTAATTGGCACAAATTATTCATTCCACCTTGATATCGCTCCTTCAAACACCAGAAGCAATACTATCGATGATTCATAATCTTTTCCTCTCCTTCTTCGTTATTCTTCGTCGTCAACCTCTTTTGTTATTCTTTTTGTTATTCCTTGTTGTCTGTTTTGTATTTTTATTATTTTTTTTTCGTAATTAATCTTGTTATTATGGGTAATAGATAGATAGATAGATAGATAGATAGATAGATAGATAGATAGATAGATAGATAGATAGATAGATAGATAGATAGATAGATAGATAGATAGATAGATAGATAGATAGATAGATAGATAGATAGATAGATAGATAGATAGATAGATAGATAGATAGATAGATAGATAGATAGATAGATAGATAGATAGATAGATAGATAGATAGATAGATAGATAGATAGATAGATAGATAGATAGATAGATAGATAGATAGATAGATAGATAGATAGATAGATAGATAGATAGATAGATAGATAGATAGATAGATAGATAGATAGAAACTAATTAATCTATCGCAAATCTCAATAATTTATTGGTTCAAACTTGCACTTACGTCTTGAATAGTACGAATATATAATGACTTAAATGATCTGGATACAGTATATAAACAATAAATAAGTCCCTTAAAACAATACATCAACTTCAATAACAAAGTTATGATGTTTCTTTTCTTCTATTTACTTTCAAATGCAACTGGATCATCTTTGAACTTGTGGTTTGTTAGTGTCTCTTTACGTTGTATATCGTCAGATAGCTGGCCTTCTATGCCCAAGGTTGCGGGTTCGATCCCTGGCCAGGTGGATGGCATTTAAGTGTGCTTAAATGCGACAGGCTCATGTCAGTAGATTTACTGGCATGTAAAAGAACTCCTGCGGGACAAAATTCCGGCACATCCGGCGACGCTGATATAACCTCTGCAGTTGCGAGCGTCGTTAAATAAAACATAACATAACATCGTTGGATATAAACATATTGAATAAACGAACACTTTTTGTCGTTATCCAGAAGTTGAAATGGTTCTGTCTAAAGTTGTTATACTATTAAATGGCGGTATTAAAAGTATTTGTAAGTTAATAATTCCGTAGACACTGACAAAGCGATTAATTTCTCACGATTGTACATACGAACAGCTGTTGACCGTGAAATCTTGCCTATAACTGACGTACCTTGCATACAGCTAGAAAAATCGATACTTGATTTCTGTTGGGTAACAAGGAATATTTTAAAATTATGTGCGTAATATATAGAAGCTATGTAAACACTATTTTAGGAAGATCATTTATAAATATAGAACGAATTATTTAAAACCATTCGAAATAACCAATAAATAAACACTTGAATATAAATATAATATCTATCTATATTAATAATAAATCTGTAGCCGAAATTTTTCTGGTAATTTTCGATTTTCCAAAAATAATTGGTCCTAACATATATAATTAACCACCCTGAAACCGAAAATCGCTTTTTTGATATTTTTGTTTGTATGTCTGTCTGTCTGTCTGTCTGTCTGTCTGTCTGTCTGTATGTTTGTTACCTTTTCACGCGAAAATGGCTGGACGGATTTCGATGAAAATTGGAATATAAATTAAGTTCGTTGTAGCTTATATTTTAGGCTATATGGCATTCAAAATACTTTATTTAAAAGGGGGGTTATAAGGGGACCTGAATTAAATAAATCGAAATATCTCGCTTATTATTGATTTTTGTGAAAAATGATACATAACAAACGTTTCTTTAAAAATAATTTCCGATAAGTTTTATTCCTTGAAAAAGTTTGATAGGACTGATATTTAATGAGATAAATGAGTTTTAAAATTAAAATAACTGCCATCTAAGGCCGTGTAAAGAATTAAAAAACAAATGACTTCGTCTAGAAGGGGCCTTGGACAGCAACAATCGAAAGCTATGAAAGATAGCCTACAGAGAATGTTTCTGTGTTTGTATGAAGTAATATCGGAAGCTAAATTAACCGATTTGTATAATTAATTATTATTTCACCATTGGAAAGTGTAGTTTCTCTAGATGGACATAAAGCTATAATGTTATTACAGTAACTTCTGATATGATATAATATAATATATAATATAATATAATATGTAATATTATATTATATAATTTAAGTTGTTATTTGAAGGGTTCAGAACCATAGTGGGCCAAGCGCCATTTACTGAATACGTAGAAAACAAGGGTTAAAATTAAGTTATTACCATAATTCAATGGAAACCTATAACAAGTAAAATAAAGTATACACATTAAATCTAAATGATGTCAATCTTCATTAAACTATGGTTGCATGTAATAAAAATTAAGAAACCTGTTAAAGGAATTGTCATTGCACCAAATGAGTGTCTCTGGACCAAAATGATCGCATTTTAATTATTTGGATGCAATTTAAATTAAGTAACATAATAAACGATTTATCCTTCTATCAAACACGAATGTTCCCTGGATCAAACGTCCTATTTTAATTATGTAATTACTTTATATTTATTTCTAACGGGTGCAACGGAGCGCACGGGTACGGCTAGTAATATAATATCTATATATTACGTATATCTAGCATAGTAGCAGAGATATTTTTACACAACATAGAACAAACATACATACTCAACAATGGACACACCAAATATGCAGACAACATTGTATACTGGCACAGATACGTAGGCGACATACTCATACTATACAAAGGAAACAAACGACAAATACACAAACTACACCAATACATAAACAAAATACAACCAAAACTCCAATACACACTGGAACTCGAAAACAACAACTCCATAAATTTCCTAGACATCACTATAACAAAAGTTGACAACAAACACACCTTCAAAATATACAGAAAACCAACCACCACCACCACACACACATACACAACACATCTAACCACCCCACACAACACAAACATGCTGCATTCAGGACAATGGTACACAGATTACTGAACGTACCCATGAGCCAACAACACTACAATGAAGAAGTGAACACAATCAAATACATAGCACAAGAAAACGGTTACAACCCAAACATAATAGACAACATCATAAGGAAGACAAAACAAAAACATACAAAACACAACACAAACACAAGAACACAAGAAATACATCACACTAACATATGAAAACAAAAACACACACAAGATCGCATCCTCATTCAGAAAACAGAAATACAACATAGCATACAGAACAGAAAACACACTACAAAGACATCTCAACACACAAACAACACAAACAAATAAATACAACCATACAGGCGTATACAAACTCACATGCAATAGTTGCGACAAGTTCTACATAGGACAGACAGGCAGATCATTCCAAACTCGATACAAAGAACACATTAAAGCATAACCAGAGGACACAATACATCTACATATGCCGAACACATAACTAATGCTAACCACACATACAATAACATAAATACAGACATGGAAATCCTACACATACAACCAAAAAACCAAAAACTCAACACACTACAACAATACGAAATATACAGACACACTGAAACACACCCTGATAAAATTCTCAACACACAGATTAATTTCAGAACACACACACTATTTGACACAACTCTTCATCACACGAACGCACCCACACAACAGGCAGCGAAGTTGAGATATCGCCGAGATCTAGTAGGCTCTGAGGATGGTGTCAAGTAGCACCGAAACAGCTGTAAGCCACACATGCTTACATAATTAACACGAGTAAGATCGCCATTTAATTATTTAAATAATTTAAACTCTTAAGACTTTGTGTTTCTAATTTTTATCTATACCTTCTCCCGATTGGCTAGACGTTTTTGTCTTAGAAGTCACTGCAATTAGATGACAGTTTTACTGTAATATTGATTACTATAGATTCAACTTGCACGGTTCCGATTGGTTGATATTTATCCGATTCTTAGACTCCATTGGTGTATCAATGTAATAGTCCCCATAATCTTGAAGACTATTTATTTTGTAATTTTCTTTGCGACTTCCCTGGTAGTTATATTGCTGTGTTCCTTCAATGGAATGGCATGGATACTCACAAACACAAACAACGTGAAGGGAAGTTGTTTAGAGTTTGTATTTCCAAAATTTTTAAATTATAAATACCATTTCTTATGATACGTTACAAATTTAATCCACTGTCTGTTGCACATGATATGTTACTTAAACAAAAAGGACACAAGCAGCAGAATCTAAACCATCAGTGCACCAAAATCATCATCTTCATTATGTAACGCCCCATCTTTTTGTCATTATTATTATTATTCTTTGTCGCCTGTTTCTTAATTTTTTACTCTCCTTTACAGTTCTGTTCATATCCTTAAAATCTTGTCTTTGTTTTGTGCGATTTTCTTTTCCGTCTTTTTCCTACTTGATTTTCTTGTTGTGGTATCCCTGCTAAAATGATACAAATAGACCTACTCATACATGCAACATGTTGGGAGATTAGGGATAATTTTTTAGTACTTCTTCGATTCTTTTAGTTAAAAGTAACATTTCTGATCATCAGTTACGAAATATTTCAAATATGTGTCACTTGATTCCTCATTCCATATTTCTTCACAGTAGCCTGATTTTTAATCGAAATAATTTGTAGTGGAGTTAAATATATCAAGTACTAAGGACAGGTACTAATTTTTTATATTCAGTCTGATTTCAACAAAAATTCATTAGATTATGTGCGTCTTGGGACTTCCCCGGGGTTGGATATTGAAACACTTTTGTAGGAAGGTAAATTTATAAATATGAAAAGAAATATTTAAAACCATTTCAAATAAGTAATAAATAATTGAAACTCACAAGGTTTTACACTTCAAATTATTTTCTATATCTTATCTCGATCTGTCAGCCATTTTTTGTCTTACAAGTCACTGCAATTCGATGTCTGTTTGACTGTAACATTGTCCCGAAAAAAGTGTAATAAATAGTTTTATGTTTAATACTTCATTGTGTTATTCCACGTAATAATATTAATTCTAAACTCAGGATCTTCCAAATTATTATTATTATTATTATTATTATTATTATTATTATTATTATTATTATTATTATTATTATTATTATTATTATTATTATTGATCAGATTTTTTGTATTCGACAGATATTGGAGGAAAAAATGGGAGTATAAGGGTACTGTAAATCAGTTATTCATAGATTTAAAAAAGGCATATGACTCAGTTAAGACAGAAGTTTTATATAACATTCTTATTGAATTTGGTATTCACAAGAAACTAGTTCGATTAATTAAAATGTGTCTTAGTGAAACGTACAGCAGAGTCCGTATAGGTCACTTTCGGTCATATGCTTTTCCAATTCACTGTGGGCTAAAACAAGGAGATGCACTATCACCTTTACTTTTTAACTTCGCTCTAGAGTATGCCATTAGGAAAGTCCAGGATAACAGAGAGGGTTTGGAATTGAACGGGTTACATCAGCTGCTTGTCTATGCGGATGACGTGAATATGTTAGGAGAAAATCCACAAACGATTAGGGAAAACACGGGAATTTTACTTGAAGCAAGTAAAGAGATAGGTTTGGAAGTAAATCCCGAAAAGACAAAGTATATGATTATGTCTCGTGACTGAAATATTGCACGAAATGGAAATATAAAAATTGGATATTCATCCTTCGAAGAGGTCCGAAAAATTCAAATATCTTGGAGCAACAGTAACAAATATAAATGACACTCGGGAGGAAATTAAACGCAGAATAAATATGGGAAATGCCTGTTATTATTCGGTTGAGAAGCTTTTATCATCCAGTCTGCTGTCAAAATATCTGAAAGTTAGAATTTATAAAACAGTTATATTACCGGTTGTTCTTTATGGTTGTGAAACTTGGACTCTCACTTTGAGAGAGGAACAGAGATTAAGGGTATTTGAGAATAAGGTTCTTAGGAAAATATTTGAGGCTAAGAGGGATGAAGTCACGCGTGTGAATTTTGGCAGGCAGGCAGGCGTGTTAGTGGAAATAGGCAAGACGTGTTAGGTAGCCTAGATTGGTAGAGTAAAGAGATGTGTTATAGATAAAAATAGATACCGTATTAGATGAGAAAAAAAGATATTGGGGTAGGTTGTGTCTCTAACACACCCACGAGACCTTATCGTGTTGGACAGTAAAAAGTTTGATGCAGAAGCTGATTGTGAAATGAAAGACAATTTAACTCTAGCATAATTTTATTTATTAAAGAACGGTCCTATGAGAAATACAAACGTATAATTTATTGCCTATAATTTCATATAGGTTACCTCATTCGTGATATATTTCTTCACATTTTCCTTTAGAGCTAACCCCGTTTACTGCTAGGTACTTGTGTTTCCTTTTATTGAATCGTACTCAGTGTCCACATCCATTGGTTCGTACATACTCGCGGTAGAGGTCCTCGGTTCGAGCCCTACGAGTTCCGCCGCTTCGATTTTCTTCCTCTCTATATAAGCTCTTCTTCGTTCGATTTGGACCATTTTAGGCTTAATCGATTCTTTTTGAAGTCTCCCTTCATCCGATATCCGTTTCTTATATTTTAAATTGGATATTAGCTGCAAATATACCGACATTTCAATTTTAGTCACTTATTTTTCGGAATCTCACTTTTTTAATCCGTAAATTCTCATGATTTAGCGTTTTCTGGTTACATCTCGTTAAGACGAATCGTTTCAGACCCATATCACAGTCCTAGCACGTTGCAGTCCGGAGATATATTGATTTGAAAACACGTGAACAAAAAATAACGACATTGTCCCCGTTCCCCACGTATGCGCGTGATTTTTAAGTTGTTGTTAGGTGATTCTATCCTTCAGTTATCGAAGTCAGTTTTCACATTTTCGTTATCAGTTTTACTTTTTGAGATATCGGGTAAAGTTCTAGACATATTTTTTTTTTGCTCCAAATTCTTTGCTAGATGGTACCGATTTTAGAGACTTGTCCACGTCAAGAAGAAAAGTGTGTTAATATTTGAAATAAAAAGTGTTTTATATCAGTGAAAATATTGAGTGATAAATAAGTGAAACAAAGAGGTAAGTTTTCATTGAAATTAATGAAATATGTGTATTAAAAGAGGTGAGTATAATGAAAATAAAAGTGAATTTTATAAATGAAACAAAGAGGTAAGTTTGTGAAAGTGAATGAAATAATTGTGTTAAAAGAGGTGAGTATATGAAAATAAAAGTGAATTTGATAAGTGAAAGAAGAAAGTGTGTTATATATATGAGGCAGGCAGGCATATTGTGATATTCGTCCGCGCCGCGTGTGTGAATATAGTGCCTAACAATTGGATTAATGGATTATTGGATTACCTAAGCCCATGGAATTCAAGACCAAGCCATCGGACTGGATAAAGGCCTGTCATAAAGTTTTTGTTCCAATTTAACATTTTTAATACAGTTTTTGTGTGTATATAATATGTTTGTTCTCTTTTTCCACAGGAACAGGTTAAGTACAAAGTGTTAAGTGTATTTGTGTTTATATTGTTGTATATGTTTGTGTTTTTTCTCCACAGGAACAGGTTAAGTACATTAGTGTTAAGTTCATGTGTTTGTAATTGTGTCTTTTTCCACAGGATAACTCTGATATCTCAATGCGTGATAGAGAGAGCATAGAATTTCTAAATTTATTTTTGGCTGGCTCTCTCAGGGACCGTTAGGGTTAGTAAAAAAGGGGCAATATACACGTCGATAGGAACAGGATATGACGTATAATATCACGCTATCTAAATTATACATGTTTGTAACTTACTTAGAAACTGATAGGCTTCTTAGAGTTTTGACATATTTGTACTGATGATGTTTTGTTTGTCTACATATCGATTATCTACGTTACTTAAATTTCTATGCCGTTTAAAGAAACGCAAAAAAAAAATCTGATTGCATATTAAAATATTTTTCACGATTAATTAAAAATATCCAGAATATCAGTGTGAGAAATTTGAAAATTAAAAAAAAGCATAATGCCAACGATTTTAATTTTAAAAGAAGATATAAATATAGGAAAGTTCAAGGTATGTATCACAGACAGTTGAATGTGTACTCCTTCATTTGTTTTCATGTTTTGCAGTGTTATATCTCGTTTGTGTTTTGTTTGTTTCTTTTCTTTTCAGGTCCCGCTCTGCAGAGAGTAAACAATAAAACAGCTGCCAAACTAATGTAGACGATACATTGTAATCTACTCAAATGTAATGTTTTATTTTGTATATTAATATATTTTAATCTAACAAAATATTTTGTGTCTAGGGGAAATATCACTAGATCACATCAACAATAAATCTAAATCTTGAGGTGGGAGATCGGAAAACGTTTACCATCCAAGAAACAGACTCTAGAAAAGTATTCTTGATAAAGAGACTTGTCCATAAATTAAGTTCATATCACAAAACTCCTGAACAAAAAATCTGCTAAACCCCGTATGCCATCCAAGAATGATAAATTAGAATATACAAATTTTGCTTAATTTTGGTGTTATTTCACATTTAAATATATAACTTTTTGACTCTCTTTGTGTAAATACATTACTAGATATTTCTACTACTTAAAGTTTTCCATCGGCAATTACATTTTGTGCAGAGAAACTTATGTAGCAGTCTACCATCCATGGTATGACTAATATAAACTAATAGACACCATAAAACATTAGATATTTCTATTTCATATTTAAAAATAAAGTCACTCGAAATCCGGTTTGAATATTAGATTCAAAATTCTGTCTTGAAATACGGTGAAATTATTTCGTATTTAATTGGAAATGTTGTACATAAATATCTATAATAGGGTAATTTAAATTAAAATTTCTTAAAAAAGAGTAAAAATGTATATTGGGAAAAACATTAATTTCGGATAAATTCGTTCCAAAAACAAACATTTTACATTATTTCCCCTGTTTAAACTTGGCGAAATTTTCACCTGCAAGGGCTTCAAAAATAAATAGTTTGATTTTATCAACATTAATCTCACTAGAGATCTTCATTTATCTAGAGAAAATCAAAACTCGAGTGGGATTTAATTGACTATTACACGATTAGAAGAAAGTATATAAAGATTAGAAGTAACGAAGTACTCCAATACAATAAAATATTAATTGGCTTACGAAAATACAACTGTCTTCAAATGTATTATTGTACCATCTCAACATTACGCTAGATGGCAGTAATGTTTTATGATTATGTTTTCTTGTTATCAGTTGTGCCAACTATGGAATCTTCATTGAACTCTGTGGTCGGTTACTAGTTAAGAAGGCTTTGTTGATTCAGTTTCATTTTTATTAAAGCATTTGCATTCCACTTCAATCATCCGGATCCCAGTAATCAACGTTACTTGACAGATGATTTTCAATAAATCTTAATATTAAACAATCTCTGATACGTGACTATCCATAATATCATATAGCAGAAGCTATAACAAACATAACCTAAATAATATAAACAAGTGTTAGAAACGTTTTAATTAAGGATGATGAAATAAACAAGAAACGTTTTAATTAACGATGATGAAATAAAAAATAAACATGAATAATTTTAAAAGAAACAATTATTCAGAGTATAATTTTCAAATTTGAATGTTTTAGTGGTTGGTGGTTCAGTTGATGTTATATTGGACGTGTGCGTAAAAGAAGTGAACTCGTTGATGTACATGGTGTATCCCTCAACTTATTCAGGATTTCCGAATGGTGCTCTTCATATATGACCAGTGATCTTTATTAATTCTTGTTCTTGAATGCCAATGCGAGTCATATTTGAAACTGCTGTGCATCGACTGGAGTGGTTTGTAATTTTCTGTTTTTTGACGTCCAGACCAGTGCAGTTTGAAATGTTGGCAAACAAAGAAACAAATGCTAGGGACGTGATAAAAATAAACAAATGCTAGGGACGCAATAAAATTAAACAAATGTTAGGGACGAGATAAAATTAAACAAATGCTAGGGACGCGATAAAATTAAACCAATGCTAGGGACGCGATAAAATTAAACAAATGCTAGGGACGCAATAAAATTAAACAAATGTTAGGGACGAGATAAAATTAAACAAATGCTAGGGACGCGATAAAATTAAACAAATGCTAGGGACGCGATAAAATTAAACCAATGCTAGGGACGCGATAAAATTAAACAAATGCTAGGGACGCGATAAAATTAAACCAATGCTAGGGACGCGATAAAATTAAACAAATGCTATTAAACAAATGCTAGGGACGCGATAAAATTAAACAAATGCTAGGGACGCGATAAAATTAACCCAATGCTAGGGACACGATAAAATTAAACAAATGCTAGGGACGCGATAAAATTAAACAAATGCTAGGGACGCGATAAAATTAAACAAATGCTAGGGACGCGATAAAATTAAACAAATGCTAGGGACGCGATAAAATTAAACAAATGCTATTAAACAAATGCTAGGGACGCGATAAAATTAAACAAATGCTAGGGACGCGATAAAATTAACCCAATGCTAGGGACACGATAAAATTAAACAAATGCTAGGGACGCGATAAAATTAAACAAATGCTAGGGACGCGATAAAATTAAACAAATGCTAGGGACGCGATAAAATTAAACAAATGCTAGGGACGCGATAAAATTAAACAAATGCTAGGGACACGATAAAATTAAACAAATGCTAGGGACGCGATAAAATTAAACAAATGCTAGGGACGCGATAAAATTAAACAAATGCTAGGTACGCGATAAAATTAAACCAATGCTAGGGACGCGATAAAATTAAACAAATGCTAGGGACGCGATAAAATTAAACAAATGCTAGGGACGCGATAAAATTAAACAAATGCTATTAAACAAATGCTAGGGACGCGATAAAATTAAACAAATGCTAGGGACGCGATAAAATTAACCCAATGCTAGGGACACGATAAAATTAAACAAATGCTAGGGACGCGATAAAATTAAACAAATGCTAGGGACGCGATAAAATTAAACAAATGCTAGGGACGCGATAAAATTAAACAAATGCTAGGGACGCGATAAAATTAAACAAATGCTAGGGACACGATAAAATTAAACAAATGCTAGGGACGCGATAAAATTAAACAAATGCTAGGGACGCGATAAAATTAAACAAATGCTAGGTACGCGATAAAATTAAACCAATGCTAGGGACGCGATAAAATTAAACAAATGCTAGGGACGCGATAAAATTAAACAAATGCTAGGGACGCGATAAAATTAAAGAAATGCTAGGGACGCGATAAAATTAAACAAATGCTAGGGACTAAACAAATGCTAGGGACGCGATAAAATTAAACAAATGCTAGGGACGCGATAAAATTAAACAAATGCTTGGGACGCGATAAAATTAAACCAATGCTAGGGACGCGATAAAATTGTGCGATAAGCAGCCATGATTGGTTGAAATACGTCCTTTCGTATCGTTTTATTGGTCAAAAGTAGTGTGACGTAGTAAAAGTGTAATAGTCATCTGTAAAACCCTATTTCAAGAAACGGGTTTGCGAAACCTAGGTTTTTGTACCTCTGAGCTATTGGTTCGTATCCCGCCACCTTGCTCAGACACGTTTCTGAATAAACCGCTATTATTGACTTTTATAAAATAAAGGCCTTTGGAAATTATTATTGTTTAGTTGAAAATATTGTTACACCTTTTTGATTGGAGGACTGTGTTGTACCGTGTTATCTACATATTTTTGGCAGCTTATTGTTTACCTCTGTGTCCTGTGCCTCATCGTGGCGAGCGGGTGAAACAAAGAATGATGCATGCCCCAAAAATGATTAATTATACCAAAAGATTGTAAATATTCAGTTATTTCAACTGGTCATTATATGAAATACACAGAAAGCGTTCTTGATTGTACAAGAAGTAATCTGTCTTAAAATATAATAGATATTGCTAAAAATTGTTAACATTCACTTCAGTACGAATACTTTGTAATTTAGCACACCCTGTATAGCTTTGAACAGCTGATTCTGACTCCCCTGTATATAAAAATTAAGAAATGACAGTTTCTATTTGCCCATTATTAGCATCCAAGATTACACAAATTCTATGAATCAAGCCAATTATATTTTTTAGACACATGGAATTTTGTTTTAAGGGTAGATGGTAGTTAAATATAGCGGAAAACTAGTAGATTAAAAAAATAATATAGAATACTATTTGATAAAATTTAAAGTGCATTTTTAAACTTGTCAGCTGTTTATGACGCCATTTTTAAAGCTCTGGTTACAGGGTGTTTAAATTACACTAAATTCTGATTTTAATTTTGTTGCTTTATTCCATGTATACTGATAACCCTAACTATTGGCATTAATTTGAGGGGGGTTATTGTTTGAGGTATTTCAAACTAAAATTTTTAACACAATTTTACTCGTTTTTGCTCTCTTTTCAAGATAAAAATGGTTTTATATCAAACATTTCATAGCGTGTTTTGCGAAAGCCATTGATTTAATTCCCAATATTCTCAGTCAATTTAAGAGAGCAATGTATTATGATAATAAATGACTGAAAGAATTTTAGTTTTGTCATTTAAATATGTAGATATTTTATCAGGAAATACGTAACATTTTCAGATGCTTTTCTCAGAACGAATAGTTGCCTTTCTTCATATCAAATTTCTGCACATTTAAAGGACAAAACTAAAATTCTTTCAATCATTTATTATCATAATACATTGCTCTCTTAAATTGACTGAGCATATTGGGAAATAAATCAATGGCTTTCCGAAAACACGCTGTGAAATGTTTCATATAAAACAATTTTTATCTCGAAAAGTAAGGAAAATAGAGCAAGGTTTTATTAAACTTTTTGTGTTAAATATCTCAAAGAATAACCCCCTGAAATTAATGACAATACTTACGGATCACCCTGTATAGACACTTAACCAGGGCTATTCATTTTCTTCACTCTGTCGCCTTCCTGAAACTCATATGCAATGCAGAAAAATGTACGATTAAAATTATTTCCATTATAAGTCGTCCCAGAATGTTTCGTGTACGCTTCTAGTAATATTGGCTGCACAGAGTTAAATATATTAGGCCTAAATTTGTTTCCTATATATATATATATATATATATATATATATATATATATATATATATATATATATACAAATCATCATTTTAATCTGATTTGATGGCTGCATCCTTCTTTGGCTAAAACAGGATAAAACCAACTACTAATACATCTGCTTACCACATCCAGGTATCCATTTACCCAGCTACAATCCATCCTTCCATCTTGCCTGTCTACCAACCTACATGTCTACCTACCCACATATAGGAACGCCTAAATGTATGATAATTGTGGACAGTTTAGCGATGCTTGTTGCCTACATACAGGGAGACTGATTCCAAGACTTGGCCAATTACTTTTTCTGTTACGGTACCTACCTATACCTACCTACCTACCTACCTAAATGTATGATAATTGTGGACAGTTTAGCGATGCTTGTTGCCTACATACAGGGGGACTGATTCCAAGACTTGGCCAATTACTGTTTCTGTTACGGTACCTACCTATACCTACCTATCTACCTACCTACTTAAATGTATGATAATTGTGGACAGTTTAGCGATGCTTGTTGCCTACATACAGGGAGACTGATTCCAAGACTTGGCCAATTACTGTTTCTGTTACGGTACCTACCTATACCTACCTATCTACCTACCTACTTAAATGTATGATAATTGTGGACAGTTTAGCGATGCTTGTTGCCTACATACAGGGAGACTGATTCCAAGACTTGGCCAATTACTGTTTCTGTTACGGTACCTACCTATACCTACCTATCTACCTACCTACCTACCTAAATGTATGATAATTGTGGACAGTTTAGCGATACGTGTTGCCTACATACAGGGGGACTGATTCCAAGACTTGGCCAATTACTGTTTCTGTTACGGTACCTACCTATACCTACCTATCTACCTACCTACCTACCTAAATGTATGATAATTATTGACAGTTTAGCGATACTTGTTGCCTACATACAGGGGGACTGATTCCAAGACTTGGCCAATTACTGTTTCTGTTACGGTACCTACCTATACCTACCTACCTACCTACCTACCTAAATGTATGATAATTGTTGACAGTTTAGCGATACTTGTTGCCTACATACAGGGGGACTGATTCCAAGACTTGGCCAATTACAGTTTCTGTTACGGTACCTAACTCTACCTACCTACCTACCTACCTACCTTCCTTCCCAACTAACTAATTAGTTTGTACAGACCTAGAAACAACATTTGGGCCTTCTAATTTTACTAAGTTCCTTGTATAGAGCTTTGCGCATGTGCAGTAAACAGGAACGCCTAAATGTATGCTACTTGTGGACAGTCTTGCGAGGCTTGTTGCCTACATAGAGGTGCACTGCCACCAAGATTCGGCCCATTTTGTAGTTCCGTGTCTGTACAAACCAGTGGTTATTCGTGACAATCAATTCAGTGAATTCAACTTGTGTTTTTTCAGCTGTTAACTTCTTTCTTGTGAACGTTTCTTCACAGAAATATCATCCCTACAATATTTTGTCTAAGAGTCGAAAAGACGAACAGTATGAGAAGGAATGAGGTAGTGAAAGAAAGACACATAATTATGAAGTATATAACCATTAGGGGCAAATCAACGAAAAAAGGAAATTATAGCCTAAATTTTGTTTTATAGTCATTATTTTTATCATTATTATTACATGTATAATTCAGCCTTCAGTCTTGTTGAGGTCTCATGAAATGCATTTCCAAATTGTTCCAGGCATATTTTCTAGGGGCTGTGTTAATCGAAACAGTGACCTGTTTGGGGAAGTTCAACAGTGAAATTTGTGATGGCCTTCAGTTTCTCCAGAACGTCTCTCAAATGGTTAATAAGTCTACAGATGGACGTTTCACTGACAGTGTCACACAACTAGTTAAAAAAAATACTTGATTAAAATCCAGGGTGTTCTGAATGTGTGAAATAATAGTACATTATGCAACGAGCCTATAATGGTAGTAATTAAGATGCGAGTATGTTTATGAAACGAGCGCAAGCTCGTTTCATAATTTTCATACGAGCGTCTTAATTACTACCATTATAGGCTCGTTGCATAATGTACTATTTTATGTTTAGCATTAGAGTGTATACCTGTATTTTGTAATGCACTTGCTTTGAAATGAATTATATTTGTCTGAAGAATTTACTTGGACAGACAATTTCAACATTGCTTCAGTTCACAAGATCATGTTTGTCATGCTCCAGGCAGTACTAACCGATAAATCTGCCTCTAAGGTTCCAGAATTCGAAGACATACAAAAGTCTATGGGAATCGTCATAACAGAATTTGTATTGTTTATTTTATTGTATTTTAAGGTTGTTTTTATTTGTTCACTTAATTATGAGTGTTTATTTTTATTAGTGGTGTATTTAATCTGTAAATAAGGTATAATGTAGCCTATATAAATAAAAATTTAATTTCTTAAATCAGTTTTTTAATATTGTATTCTATTTGAAAACTGGACATAAAAAACTAGAAGTGCCAATATGTTTGAAAATTAATTTTTGTAAAATAGAGTCTACATCCCTGAGTCAATCCACTAAGAAAAGAGGGTAAGTCCATTGTAATTTTATTTAAAATCTAACTTCTCCCATACATAGATGATATAACATTACTAGTACACCAGAAAGCTCTGTTTTCAATTGTTTTTCGCTATGGCAATTACAGACTTTTTATATCCAGTCTTCAATTGTTCGCAGCCTTTAAGCACTAATACATTACTGTTATTTGAACTATGTTTACTTATATTTATGTAACACATCTCTTAACTTATCTTAAATATTATGTGTAATAAAATTACTGTATCATCAATAAAGACCGTCTTATCTAAAAGTCTGTTCTTTGAATATAAATGCGTTTTTAATTTCGTCTACAATTTCAGCAGAATGCCGTCGATATATGGGTAGGCCTATACAGGGTGTACTGTAAATAATGGCATTAATTTCAAGAGATTATTTTTTTAGATATTTCAAACAAAAAAGTTTCATTTGTTTTTTCTCCTTTATCGAGATATAAATGTTTTATACATCTTGATTACACAACTTTTAACACTATATCACTTTGGAAAACGTATTATGTGTCTTTCACATGTTAAATTTTATGTTACACTCTTACCATGTTTCGGCCTGCTATCGGCCATCATCAGAACTGGTTGTTGCTGGTCTTGGTGCCTTTTGTTTTGTTTTCTGTGGGGTGTGTTTGTGCAGTGTAATGTGGAGTCAAAGAGTGTGTGTGTTCTGAAATTGAGTTATGTGTTGAGAATTTCATTTGTATATGTTTTTGCGTGTTTGTGTATTTCATAAATGTTTTATATGAAACATTGCATAGCGTGTTTAGTGAAAGCTATTGATTTAATTCCCAATATGCTCAGTCAATTTAAGAGAGCACTGTATTATGATAATAAATGATTGAATGAATTTTAATAATGTTCTTTAAATGTGCAGAAATTTGATCCGAACAAATGTAACATTTCAATAGTAATATGCGTTACAAGAGCGGTATGTTGAAGTTTTCATGTTCGAGGAAAAGTTTGAAAAAGCGAAACGTAGTTGAGCTTTTTTAATTTCCGAGAATTGAAAGAAAATATACCGCTCGTGTATCGTACATTATTTTGTGCGAAGATCGTTTATTACATACCTGAAAGAGGAATTTCTAATTAGTTGCAATGAAATCTCCATCTTGGTTTCTGTTCAATGACGGCAAATTTGCAAAACAAAAATATCTATCTTCAACATTGTTGCTTTAAAATGTTTTCTGTGTTTACTATACTCCAGCAGGCCGTGATACACGTCTGTCTTGATGAATCAGGAATCTTGTTGATTTTTTCATGGCTTCCTTAATGTTACTTGCATCACGAATGCAGTAACTTTAGTGGAGTTGTAGAGTTTACTTAATTTTTGCAAATATTTAACGGACTGGAAGGTCCGGGGTTCGATCCCATGTGGTGACAGGATTTTTTCTCGTTCCAAGCTTTCAGTACGGCCCCGAGGTTCACTCAGCCTCCTATAAAATTGAGTACCGGGTCTTTCCCGGGGGTAAAAGACGGTCAGAGCGTGGTGCCGACCACACCACCTCATTCTAGTGCCGAGGTCATGGAAAGCATAGGACTCTACCTCCATGCCCCCCAAGTGCCTTCATGGCATGTTACGGGGATACCTTTACATTTTTTATTTAAAAACAATAATTAACAGTGTAATTTAGGTGAAATTGCAGTGGTAAGTTTCCAATTTATAATTATTACTATATTGAACGTCTCTAAAAATAATATGTTCAAAGCCTAAAGCAGTAAAATCAATATGTCACTTAAGCGGTAAGAAGAGGGAAATTGATATGTGTGTTAGGTTGGGAATACTGAATGTGGAATTTTAGACTTTCCGCGGATTGGTTTTGTGCGGAAACCAAGCAAATACCCACGATCTCGCACAAAATTCCTTTCCATATTGACGTTTATGCTATAGACATATGAAAATAAAGTCAAATAGGCTACATTAGAAGTTGCTATGGAGACACGATGCAAGAAACAAATGAACTCCTATTCATTACAATTTGTTACGAAGAGGAGACGCTGGAACAGCACGGAGCGGAATACAAACTGATTACAGGTTGCTATAGAAACGAAAGAGACAGAAGACTGCGTTCATATTAAGTTGCCACGATGATGTGGAAAGGTCAGGCTTTCGTAACGTTGGGAAGATATTAATATCCGAGTATTCATGATAATTAGACTTGTGTGATATTGACTCACGACTCGGGAGAGATCGAGAGGTCTGCTCCCCACGTGAGAACGAGTCATATGGGCGGATTCTGTAGAAAAGAACCTGTTTTGTGCATCGCTGTCCGGGCAGCCTTGAACTAAGTAAACAGCGGGGGTTGGAGGGGGGGGGGGGGGTATATGTGCGGCAATTATACGGCGAGCTGTAATCTGGCTCGCCGACCGCAAAAAGCTGGGCTTTCATTTACATTACTGCAGAAAACGATGATGAGAGATTTTTTTGGGCCTGTTAGTTTTCATCGTGGAGTAGTATACAGCGGCCAACAAGCTATTTAAACCAACTCCCTGCTTCAGAAGACGACAGCGTCAGTAAAAATGCTTGTAGCTAAACCCAGACCGCAGATGATACGACGATGATATTTACTGATACCGATGACTTTACCACGAAGTGAAGAGAAGAGACTAGAAGCATTTGAAATGTGGATATAGAGAAGAATGGAGCGTGTGAAATGGACAGACAGAATAAGAAATGAAGCTATTTTGGAAAGAGCGGGTGAAGAAAGAATGATGCTGAAACTGATCAGGAAGAGGAAAAGGAAAAGGAATTGGCTGGGTCACTGGCTAAGAAGAAACAGCCTACTTAAGGATGCACTGGAAGAAATGGTGAACGGGAGAAGAGTTCGGGGTAGAAGAAGATATCAGATGATAGACGACATTAAGATATATGGATCATATGAGGAGACAAAGAGGAAGGCAGAAAAATAGGAAAGATTGGAGAATGCTGGGTTTGCAATGAAAAACCTGTCGTTGGGCAGAACGCTATAAATGCATGGCCTAGATGTTGATACTGCCTAGGAGTAATAATAATAATAATAATAATAATAATAATAATAATAATAATAATAATAATAATAAATACAGACGTTTGAGATGGTCAGGGCATGTAGCACGTATTGGTGAACTCAGAAATGCACATAGAATGTTAGTTGGGAGACCGGAGGGAAAAAGACTTTTTGGGAGGACGAGACGTAGATGGGAGGATATTAAATTGGATTTAAGGGAGGTGGGATATGGTGGTAGGGACTGGATTAATCCTGCTGAGGATAGGGACCAATGGCGGGCTTATGTGAGGGCGGCAATGAACCTTAAAAGCCATTTGTAAATAAGTAATAGGCCTAATATAATAATAATAATAATAATAATAATAATAATAATAATAATAATAATAATAATGATAATTATCTTCATCATAATACATCAGGTACTTCATACTTTTCCGCCCAAAGGCAGAACTTTCACTGCAAACCCAGCATACTCCAATCTTTACTCTTAGTCTCCTCATATGATCCATATATCTTAATGTCGTCTATCATCTGATATCTTCTTCTGCCCCGAACTCTTCTCCCGTTCACCATTCCTTCCAGTGCATCCTTCAGTAGGCAGTTTCTTCTCAGCCAGTGGCCCAACCAATCCCTTTTCCTCTTCCTGATCAGTTTCAGCATCATTCTTTCTTCACCCACTCTTTCCGACACAGCTTCGTTTCTTATTCTGTCTGTCCATTTCACACGCTCCATTCTTCTCCATATCCACATTTCAAATGCTTCTATTCGCTTCTCTTCACTTCGTCGTAATGTCCATGTTTCTGCCCCCATACAATGCCACACTCCACACAAAGCACTTCACTAGTCTCTTCCTCAGTTCTTTCTCCAGAGGTCCGCAGAAGATGCTTCTTTTTCTATTAAAAGCTTCCTTTGCCATTGCTATCCTCCTTTTGACTTCCTGGCAGCAGCTCATGTTACTGCTTATAGTACACCCCAAGTATTTGAAGCTGTCCACTTGCTCTACTGCCTCATTTAGAATTCGCACGTTTACCTTCTTTATTTTTCTTCCTATGACCATGGTCTTCGTCTTGTTGGCATTTATCTTCATCCCATACTGCTCACAGCTGTCATTTAGCTCCAGTATTATTATTATTATTATTATTGTTGTTATTATTCTTCTTCTTATTATTATTATTATTATTGTTATTATTATTGTTATTATTCCAGTCTACATTTATTTGATTTCATTAATACATTTGTAATTCACTGTATTCAATTGCCATTATTTTTAATTATCTCACTGAACTAATTTTAATAATTAGTTGTGCTATTTATTTTGTTGCATTTGGTCAATTGATTAATGTAGACTATTATATTCATAGTATTTCATCTCACTGCCATTTCTATCATTCATTCTCATCATCATTTGTTGTTTTGTTTGTATCTTGTGCTAAACTATAATTGGCCCTGTGCTGTTGTTTCGGACATTAATATTATAAATAAATAAATAAATAAATAAATTATTGTTATTATTATTACTGTTATTGTTATTATTATTATTGTCATTACTATTATTGTTGTTATTGTTATTATATTTGTTATTATTGTTGTTATTATTGTTGTTATTATTGTTATTATTATTGTTATTATTATTGTTGTTGTTATTATTGTTATTACTATTATTGTTGTTATTATTGTTATTATTATTGTTGTTGTTATTATTGTTATTATTATTATTGTTGTTATTGTTATTATTATTGTTATTACTATTATTGTTATTACTATTATTGTTGTTATTGTTATTATATTTGTTATTATTGTTGTTATTATTGTTGTTATTATTGTTATTATTATTGTTATTATTATTGTTGTTATTATTGTTATTACTATTATTGTTGTTATTATTGTTATTATTATTGTTGTTGTTATTATTGTTATTATTATTATTGTTGTTATTGTTATTATTATTGTTATTACTATTATTGTTATTACTATTATTGTTATTATTGTTATTATTATTGTTATTATTATTGTTGTTGTTATTATTATTATTATTATTATTATTATTGTTATTATTATTATTGTTATTATTATTATTGTTGTTATTGTTATTATATTTGTTATTATTGTTATTATTATTGTTATTATTATTGTTGTTATTATTGTTATTATTATTGTTATTATTATTGTTGTTATTATTGTTATTATTATTGTTATTACTATTATTGTTATTATTATTATTGTTATTATTATTATTGTTGTTATTGTTATTATATTTGTTGTTATTATATTTGTTATTATTGTTATTATTATTGTTATTATTATTATTATTATTGTTATTATTATTATTATTATTATTATTATTATTATTATTATTATTATTATTATTATTGCTTTCTTAGTATCTATTGTCTTGCAATATATCACTCTTCGCCCCCTGCAATCATTCGGGTGTCGTCGTCTTTTGTTTGCGGTCTCCATGGCAGCAGTCCGCACGATTCCCGCCCGGTCGTAAACATTGCGTCACGGGCCAGAGTTTCGCGATGTTCCTCACCCCCCGCTCCGCTCAGCATTGTTATTCAGCTATTCAAAATATTAATTACTTGTATTGTGATGACAACGTCTCTGTCATGGCGGCCCCCCCAAGTGGACGCCGCTTCGAGCCTTGCATATTCCCACGACGTTCTCAACGACACTATCAGATGCAGCCGTTAAAATAGTAGACAAGCGTAAAGGAGGGCGGAGTTCGACTCTGGACAGATCATGAGAGCTTTTGATAGTTCATTTGGCTGAGGGGTGAATATCCTGAGCTTTCTGTGAAATGTAAGGATTACAATTTTGTTCAAAGCCTCTTAATAATAATAATAATAATAATAATAATAATAATAATAATAATAATAATAAATACTAGTACTATTATACCTATTATTTTCATTTTTTCTGAATTTCAAATTATGTCATACTAGATTAGGAAAGTCCAGGATAACAGAGAGGGTTTGGAATTGAACGGGTTACATCAGCTGCTTGTCTATGTGGATGACGTGAATATGTTAGTAGAAAATCCACAAACGATTAGGGAAAACACGGGAATTTTACTGGAAGCAAGTAAAGCGATAGGTTTGGAAGTAAATCCCGAAAAGACAAAGTAAGTATATGATTATGTCTCGTGACCAGAATATAGTACGAAATGGAAATATAAAACTTGGAGATTTATCTTTTGAAGAGGTGGAAAATTTCAAATATCTTGGAGCAACAGTAACAAATATAAATGACACCCGGGAGGAAATTAAACGCAGAATAAATATGGGAAATGCCTGTTATTATTCAGTTGAGAAGCTTTTATCATCTAGTCTGCTGTCAAAAAATCTGAAAGTCAGAATTTATAAAACAGTTATATTACCGGTTGTTCTGTATAGTTGTGAAACTTGGACTCTCACTTTGAGAGAGGAACAAAGATTAAGGATGTTCGAGAATAAGTTTCTTAGGAAAATATTTGGGGCTAAGAGGGATGAAGTTACAGGAGAATGGAGAAAGTTACACAACACAAAACTGCACGCATTGTATTCTTCACCTGATATAATTAGGAACATTAAATCCAGACGTTTGAGATGGGCAGGGCATGTAGCACGTATGGGCGAATCCATATAGAGTGTTAGTTGGGAGGCCGGAGGGAAAAAGACCTTTGGGGAGGCCGAGACGTAGATGGGAGGATAATATTAAAATCTGTTTGAGGGAAATGGGATATGATAGTAGGGATAGTAGGGATAGGGACCGATAGTGGGCTTATGTGAGGGCGGCAATGAACCTCCGGGTTCTTTTAAACTATTTGTAAGTGATATGAAAAATATGCTTCATACCTTTTTTAAGAATGTCTTTTATGAGTCAAATATCAAAGCGATATTAAATTTATCTTAAAAAATGGCTGAGATATTTTCATTTCAGTGAATTACTGATCTTGTTATTTTTTTATTTCAAAAACAAAATTCCTAATTTAAGTTGTTGGAGGAATGATATCTCTACATATAAGTAATGGAAAATATCAATCAATTATAAAAAAAATTTTCCCCTTAAAGTCTATCAGCCTGTATCGAGTTTGAACACGATAGCAATCCAGAAACTGAAAACTCAGCAATAATCTAGGTACTTAATACGTGGGAAAGAAGAAGAACACGCCAGTGAAAGACATGGGTTTCGTTTGGGCATAATCTAACATGATACATGCCCTGAAAATTCAGTTTTACACCTCATGATTTGACTGGATGAATTATTAGAAGGATTAACCGTGCAGATCCGGTTGCCATGGACACCGCATGAGCCGAGAAGTTCGTGGGAACCCGCCCGGGTTTGTAGGATGAAGCTGTATTCGAGATTCCTCTTTAATGAGGCGGGACACATTCCTGCATGTGATCCCTAATCACATAATCACCACTTGATATTCAGTGACGGAAAAAAAAATCATTTCCTATCATTAATAACGTATTTTACTTGTATTGACGTTATAAGCTGATGTAACCCATTCAATTCCAAACCCTCTCTGTTATCCTGGACTTTCCTAATGGCATACTCTAGAGCAAAGTTAAAAAGTAAAGGTGATAGTGCATCTCCTTGCTTTAGCCCGCAGTGAATTGGAAACGCATCTGACAGAAACTGACCTATACGGACTCTGCTGTACGTTTCACTGAGACACATTTTAATTAATCGAACTAGTTTCTTGGGAATACCAAATTCAATAAGAATATCATATAAAACTTTTCTCTTAACCGAGTTATATGCCTTTTTGAAATCTATGAATAACTGATGTACTGTACCCTTATACTCCCATTTTTTTAAGAATATAAAAAATCGAATTAATAATTTCAAAATAAACTAAAAACAATATTTAAAATTATTAAAACGAAGCTACAATGACAATTTTTTACACCTACTCAAAATCTGTACCACCCATTGAACCAGAGGTCCGTAGTTTTAAACCCTGCCGAGGATGACGCATTTTAAAAAGGCGATAAAGTCTTTAACCGGGATACGAAGTCAGTGTTTCAAACTAAAACAATACTCTAACAAGATAAGGGGATGCGTCTAATTTGTTACGGAAGAGCTTGCTGTTAGAGTTGTCTCGAAACCTCGTACCCAGTGCACCCAAGCGAAGACGAAGTCGTTGTTTATGACTTCTAACCTGGGCCCGGTTTGCGTTATTAACTCCCTTTCCCAGCCATAAAACCAAGCATCAAGCTCCTACAAATTGCTTGTATACAATCCCGCCTCACATAATGACACGATCAGTTACATACCAATTAGGCGCTCTTGTAGCTTGTTCGTAGCTGCTCAACCGTGCATAAGAATGACGCTTATGGACGCCATCACATTCCCCCCCCCCCTCCAATCAGTGGCGGCTTTAGATACCTTAGTTTGCGGTCTTGAGATAAAGAACCTAAAATCACTAGCGCTTCTAGTGCCAGACGTGTTTACTAATAAGATAATTGCAGAACAGATTTCCCAGTGAACAAAATCCGTACGTGTGTTGTCATGGAAACTCATATGGAATTTCGAAATATACATTTTATAACATTGCGTCGATATTCCTTGCAATGCATTCGTCATTAAAAAAAAATTTTTTTTTTTTTCAATCATGGCACAATTTAGTTTTTTTTTTACTTGGTTATTTAACGACGCTGTATCAACTGCGAGACTATTTAGCGTCGATGAGAGTGGTGATAGCGAGATGATATTTGACGAGATGAGACCGAGGATTCACCATAGATTACCTGACATTTGCCTTACGGTTGAGGAAAACCTCGGGGAAAAACCAACCAGGTAATCAGTCCAAGCGGGAATCGAACCCGCTCCCGAGCGCAAATCCATATCGGCAGGCAAGCACCTTACTCGATTGTGTTACGCCGGTGGCACAATTTATGTTTATGCTACAACATTGATCAAATGGAATGCGCACCTATACTTATTATGTTAGCGAATCCGTCATTTGTTTTTATATTTTAGAGATTATGTGTATCGCAGCATTTTCTGAAAGAAATCCCCAGCCATTCGGAATGTCGTTTATTTATACAGAGTGAACCATAAATGTGTAATTAATTTCAGGGTGTTATTCTTTGAGATATTTCAAACGAAAAAGTTTAATACAATTTCGCTCGTGTTTGCTTCCTTTTCGAGATAAAAACTGTTTTATATTACACATTTCATAGCGTGTTTTGGGAAAGCCATTGATTTAATTCCCAATATTCTGAGTCAATTTAAGAGAACAGTGTATTATGATAGTAAGTGATTGAAAGAATTTTAGTTTTGTCCTTTAAATATGCAGAAATATGGTCCGAACAAATGTAACATTGTAAAATTCTTTTGCAGAAAGAAAAACGATTAGTTTCGAATCCACGGTTTGCGAAAACTAGGTATATTTAGTCAATAAACGAAGTTTCTCTTGTGAGAAAATGTTTCTATGCAGCAGAAAAGTCGATTTCGAGATTTTAACGAAAATAGATCTAGCCTACACGTTTTTAGCCATACTGACATCAAAAAGAAAAAAAGTGGTTTCAAACACTTCGTCTATCTACAATTTCTCCTAAGATATTGCTAGAAATTTCTTCATATTCAGTATCTACTATATTAGATATTGCTTAATTTTTTTAACTATAGAGGATTTCACGATAGGAAAAAAGTATTGAGCATATGGGGCTATTCCATCAAATGACCAGTTACCATAGAAACGCCTGCTTACCACATTGCTTGTACAATGTACTGGGCAAGGCCCATAAAATCAATGTTTTTTTTTTTTCTTAACGTGAAATCCTCTGTACCATTCAAAGGGTATCGTTTATTATAAATATAATACTTTCAAACAAAAATAGAGTTTTATAGTCGATAGCTGCCTTCGATTGTTCTTCAGTACATTTTTGCACTCCATGTACTTTAAAGTTCGCAACGCCCTGTGTGTTATCGATATGAAGCATTGAGTGCCAATAAGCTGTTCATTATGCAAGACGGAGAACTCCCAAGGGCGGTGATCTCGCGGTCTCTTCTTCGAGGCCGGGGAGAAGGGGGTTCCGCTCCAGTGATTTTTAATCTGTATGCGACATCTAATGTCTATTTTGCAACAATGTCAGGAATCTTAGTATCTTTAGCACGCATCAATCTGTCACTCCCGTACAATATAATTATCAGTGGCGGCTAGTGAGGTAAATAATTATTCTGACTAAAATACTGGTCGTTCAATTTAAGACTAATTTAGAGAAGCGTTTTGGGTCGTAAGAATATCTGTACAATGTAATTGGCAGACATATAAATTGAATTGTCCAACCAAAAAAAAATCATTAAACTTTTACAAAAGAGCAAATTAAAAATCAACATTACTTATGAGACATGATAATGATAATGATAATATAGGAGAGAGTCGGGTAGTATCGGACATCGGGTAGTATCGGACAGTGCGTTTCTTTCATTTACCACCATATGGTAGTACCAGAATGACATGGTTACGTTTCTCTATGCGATATCACAGAAACGTAACCATGTCAATCAGGTACTATCATCGTGTGATAGATGAAAGAAACTCACTGTCCAATATTACCCGATGTCCGATACTACCCGACTCCACCCTAACTATAATAATAATAATAATACTTACTGGCTTTTAAGGAACCCGCAGGTTCATTGCCGCCCTCACATAAGCCCGCCATTGGTCCCTATCTTGAGCGAGATTAATCCAGTCTTTATCATCATATCCCAGCTCCCTCAAATCCATTTTAATATTATCCTCCCATCTACGTCTCGGCGTCCCCAAAGGTTCTTTCGCCTCAGGTCTCCCAACTAACACTCTATATGCATTTCTAGATTCGCCCATACGTGCTACATGCCCTGCCCATCTCAAACGTCTGGATTTAATGTTCCTAATTATGTTAGGTGAAGAATACAATGCGTGCAGTTCTGTGTTGTGTAACTTTCTCCATTCTCCTGTAACTTCATCCCTCTTAGCCTCAAATATTTTCCTGACAACCTTATTCTCAAATACCCTTAACCTCTGTTTCTCTCTCAAAGTGAGAGTCGAAGTTTCACAACCATAAAGAATAACCGGTAATATAACTGTTTTATAAATTCTAACTTTCAGAATTTTTGTTAGCAGACTGGATGATAAAAGCTTCTCAACCGAATAATAACAGGCATTTCCCATATTTATTCTGTGTTTAATTTCCTCCCAAGTATCATTTATATTTGTTACTGTTGCTCCCAGATATTTGAATTTTTCCACCTCTTTGAAGAATAAATCTCCAATTTTTTTATTTCCATTTCGTACAATATTCTGGTCACGAGACATAATCATATACTTTGTCTTTTCGGTATTTACTTCTAAACCTATCGCTTTACTTGCTTCAAGTAAAATTACCATGTTTTTCCTAATCGTTTCCAAATATATTCACGTCATCCGCATAGACAAGCAGCTGATGTAACCCGTTCAATTCCAAACCCTCTCTGTTATCCTGGACTTTCCTAATGGCATACTCTAGAGCAAAGTTAAAAAGTAAAGGTGATAGTGCATCTCCTTGCTTTAGCCCGCAGTGAATTGGAAAAGCATCACATAGAAACTGACCTATACGGAATAATAATAATATTTTGTAATGTATATTATTATTATTATTATTATTATTATTATTATTATTATTATTATTATTATTATTATTAAACTTTTGTTATTTCCTTCTCACGGAAAACTACTTCCCTAAAATTTAACTATTCTCTCAGTAATGTCGTAATTACTAAGAAAGATTGTATTAGAGATCTTGGTGTCTTACTTGATTCAAAATTATATTTTCATGATCATGTACAATATATTTATACCCATTAATTAAGAATGCTTGGTCTAATTAGATCTATAACTTATTCTTTTTCTTCTCCTATGTGTTTATTAATTTTATACTATACATTGGTTAGATCCAAGCTTGAATATGCATCTGTTGTATGGAACTCCATTACTTCCACTGACTCGGCTAAATTGGAGAATATTCAAAGAAAATTTATTTCCTTGTGTTCTTATAGATTTTTACGAAATTCCGATTATAACTATGAAACTAATTGGAAATATTTTAATTGCGGTAGTTTGTTTACCAGACGTCAGGATCTTGATTATTTATTTTTTGTAAAGTCATTAAGGGTGATATTGATTGCGAATCTTTCATAAGCAATATCAGTCTTCGTATTCCAGCTAATGGTTTAAGATTTCATAAATTGTTTTATAATAAGAATCCTAAATCTCTCTCTCCGGTCTGCAGATGCATTAAATATGCTAATTTGCATGGATTCAACTTGCATCCATTTAATGTGTACTGTAGTAATACTTTTCGAGTTTTATGTCAGTTTTATTATTTATGCCATTGTTAGATATGTATCATACTATTCTCGTCATTTGCATAACTTTACAATATTAATTATGTGATTCCTGTCTTCATTTATATGATTTCATTAATTAATTTGTAATACATTTTATTTAATTACTATTATATTGATTGTATTTCATCTCATTGCCATTTTCTATCATTCATTCTCATCATCATTTGTTTTGTTTCGTTTTGTATCGTGCTAAACTGTAATTGGCCTTGTGCTGTTGTTTTGCACGTTAATATTCTAAATAAATAAATAAAATAAATAAATAAATTATTATTATTATTATTATTATTATTATACTTGAATTTAAAGTGGATCTATATATAAGAAGACCAATATTTTCTTTTCTTTTCTTATGATTTCGTGTTGAAGCCTGAGATTGTTGCTAGGATACCATTAAGTTATAAAAACAGTAGATATCCTATTTACAATTATATAATAATTGGAGATCGTCCAAAAAGTTTCCACGCTTACACGAAGGAAATTCGAATTCTGATAATTGGTTTCAAACTAAATTATGATTTGGGATCTCATAAGACAGACAGACAGACATGACGTGAGAGCTCGATCCTCTTTTTTTTTTCTGTACAAAGCTAGGCCGCATTCAGCACGAACATGCACATTTTTAGGCGATTCTGTTATTGAAATCAGGTTATCCTACCCCATCTGGGCACGCCACCCATCTGGCTGGCGTCTATCCATTCCTTTGTTATAATTCCATGAAATAAATTTCTTAACTCTTTCTCTTTATGCATTTTACGTAAAATTCCAGTAACAGTTGTTCTAGGGAATTTTGCGTCGAATGATCTAAAACGTGGCTAGAAAGAGGGTCTTGTACGCTGGAGACCAGAGTTCCAACGTCGGAGACTCCAGATGGACAAGAACGTTGTTGAGATTATATTTCTCTTATCATCTTGCACCATAAATGTATTCTTCATCAAAATCATCATTATCATAACATCGTAATATCATCACTTTCCTTGTGCATCACCATATCATCTCCGGTATTTGCAATATCACTAACTTTTGCATCGTCATATCATCTTCTCTATCATCATATGAGTTTCATCTTTATCATCAGCATCACTATCTGCATAATCATATCACCAACTTTTCTATCAAAATATCAGTTTCATCTTTATCATATGCATCACCACACGCATATTCATACAATCACCTTCTCGTCATCATATGAGTTTCATCTTTATGATCAGTATCATCATCTGCAAAATAATATCACATTATTTATCATCATATGAGTCATCTTTATCATCAGCATCACCACTGTCTATATAATCATATCATCACCATCTCCATCATCCTATGGGTTTAATCTTTATCATCAGTATCACCACCTCCATAATCATATCAACTCTATCATCGTATGAGCTTTATCTTTATCATCTGCATCAGCACCTGCATAATCATATCACCAACTTTTCTATCATAATATCAGTTTCATCTTAATCATCTGCATCACCACATGCTTTTTAATATCATCACCTTCTCGTCATCACATGAGTTTCATGTTTTTAATCAGTATCATCACCAGCAAAATCATATTACCTTATCTATCACCATATGAGCCATCTTTATCATCAGTACCACACTGTCTATATAATCATATCATCACCTCCATCATCCTATGGGTTTAATCTTTATCATCAGTATCACCACCTCCATAATCATATCAACTCTATCATCGTATGAATTTCAACTTTATCATCAGTATCACCACCTCCATAATCATATCAACTCTATCATCGTATGAATTTCATCCTTATCATCAGTATCACCACCTCCATAATCATATCAACTCTATCATCGTATGAATTTCAACTTTATCATCAGTATCACCACCTCCATAATCATATCAACTCTATCATCGTATGAATTTCATCTTTATCATCAGTATCACCACCTCCATAATCATATCAACTCTATCATCGTATGAATTTCATCTTTATCATCAGTATCACCACCTCCATAATCATATCAACTCTATCATCGTATGAATTTCATCCTTATCATCAGTATCACCACCTCCATAATCATATCAACTCTATCATCGTATGAATTTCATCTTCATCGTCAGTATCACCACCTCCATAATCATATCAACTCTATCATCGTATGAATTTCATCCTTATCATCAGTATCACCACCTCCATAATCATATCAACTCTATCATCGTATGAATTTCATCTTCATCGTCAGATCACCACCTCCATAATCATATCAACTCTATCATCGTATGAATTTCATCTTTATCATCAGTATCACCACCTCCATAATCATATCAACTCTATCATCGTATGAATTTCATCTTTATCATCAGTATCACCACCTCCATAATCATATCAACTCTATCATCGTATGAATTTCATCTTTATCATCAGTATCACCACCTCCATAATCATATCATCACTTTCTCTGTCATGTGTTTCATCTTTACCACCTCCATAATCATATCATCACTTTCTCTGTCATGTGTTTCATCTTTACCACCTCCATAATCATATCAACTCTATCATCGTATGAATTTCATCTTTATCATCAGTATCACTACCTGCATAATCATATGTTTTCTATCATCATATATTTCATCTTCAGTCTACCAGCTTCTACTACCGCTAGGCCTACTACTACTCCAGGTTGCCAGGACGATAGAGAACAAAAGACGGTAAAGAAATAAAATTAATGCGATGTATAAAAATTGAATTTTGTTTCAGATTACTTACGACTTTTAGAGAACCCGGAGATTCATTGCCGCCCTCACATAAGCCCGCATCGATCCCTACCCTGAGGAATATTAATCCAGTCCCTACCATCATATCCCACCTCCCTCAAATCCATTTTAATATCCATTTTAAGCTTCGATGTTTCAGATTCAAGTATCAATAGATCTATATAGAGGTGCCATTTGAAATTTCAAATAGTGGGGTTGGAAGGGGGTGAAACCTAAATATAAATTAGCATTGGATTTAAACTTCCCCTCAATATAGGCCTATTAATTGACGTGCTTTTTGTTTAGATGAAGTTAATTTGAAATAAAATGTTATTTAGACTGCGGCAAGTTTTTAACATGCAAACCCTATATAAATTAATTAATTTGATATGCATCCAATAACATAGGCCAAAGACTTAGCAGTGAAAGCGACTCGAAATAAGTTATTCTATAAAAAATATTAACTTCCGTTTATGATTAATAGACAAAATATATTCTCCATAATGCCCATCCCCACAAGAGGGAGGGAGGGGGATTTATTTATTTATTTATTTATTTATTTATCCATTTGTTTATCTATGTATTTATTTACTTGTTTATTTATTTATCTATTTATTTATTTGTTTATTTTTTATTTATTTATTTATCTATTTATTTATTTATCCATTTATTTATTTATCTATTTATTTATCTATTTATTTATTTATCTATTTATTTATTTATCCATTTATTTATTTACTTACTTATCTATTTATCTATTCATCTATTTATTTATCCATTTATTTATTTACTTATCTATTTATTTATTTATATATTTATTTATTCATCTATTTATTTATCCATTTATTTATTTACTTATCTATTTATTTATTTATATATTTATTTATTTATTTATTTATTTATTTATTTATTTATCTATTTATATATTTATTTATCTATGTATTTACTTATTTATCTATTTTTCTATTTATTTATGTATGTATTTATTTATGTATTTATTTATTTATCTAATTATTTATTTATTTAATTATTTATTTATTTATCTATTTATCTATTTATCTATTTATTTATTTATATATTCAACTCTTTATTTATTTATTTATCTATTCATTTATTTATTTATTTATCTATTTATTCATTTATCTATTTATCCACTTATTTATTTATTTATCTATTCATTTATCTATTTACCTATTTATTTATTTATCTATTTATCTATTTATTTATCTGTTTATCTATTTATTTATTTATCCATTTATCTATTTATTCATTTATCTATTTATTCATTTATCTATTTATTTATTTATCTATTTATTTATTTATTTATCTATTTATCTATCTATTTATTCATTTATCTATTTATTTATTTACCTATTTATTTATTTATCCATTTATCTATTTATTCATTTATCTATTTATTCATTTATCTATTTATTTATTTATTTATTTATCTATTTATCTATCTATTTATTCATTTATCTATTTATTCATTTATCTATTTATTCATTTATCTATTTATTTATTTACCTATTTATTTATTTATCCATTTATCTATTTATTCATTTATCTATTTATTCATTTATCTATTTATTTATTTATTTATTTATCTATTTATCTATCTATTTATTCATTTATCTATTTATTCATTTATCTATTTATTCATTTATCTATTTATTTATTTACCTATTTATTTATTTATCCATTTATCTATTTATTCATTTATCTATTTATTCATTTATCTATTTATTTATTTATTTATTTATCTATTTATCTATCTATTTATTCATTTATCTATTTATTTATTTACCTATTTATTTATTTATCCATTTATTTATTTATTCGTTTATCTATTTATTCATTTATCTATTTATTCATTTATCTATTTATTTATTTATCTATTTATTTAACTGTTTATTTATTTCGTATATCTACGAACTGTAAATATTATAACTAGCTTTTGTGAGCAATTCAAACATATTATCTCATGTAACACTGAATGGCAGTCACTGTTAAACATTGCAGAAAACCCCCCCCCCTCCCTCCGACCTATGTAGTCATCTGGCTAGAAGGGATCGAACGTACGCCAAATCCACTTCTCTCAACTCATTTCATGTCCTGGACTATAAGATATTATGTAATGTTTTGTAGAGGGTTTGTTCAAAACAATAAGTATTACACTAGAGTCTGGAATCGAACTAGTGAGCTATGCTAGTCAGGTCCGAGCCTTTATTACCCTCCAGCAGGTCCAAACTGGTTTGTTTATTTTTACGCTGCAATTAAGTTCTCCTGTCGTTATATTTCTAAAATATTTTTTTTTTTTATTTTGGGTTGGTAGCTGCTTTTTGCTGACTGCAATTTGAAGCAACTGGTTTTACAACCCCTGGAACAGTCACCGCTGCACGAAAGTTCACAGCCACGATGTGAAGGGAGGACGATGAAACCCGTGTGAAGCCAGGGTATGTAGACTTCATGCATGACGATAATTTTTTCAATGATTGTTTCTGATGATGTGCTAGGAGATTGTCTTTCCGATTAACACATTTTCTGTTGTAGTTAGATTAATTTAATTTTATACAGTCTTATACGTTTGGGTATGGATAATATTAATTTATTATTATAAAGCTATTATGATAGTAGGAAATAGTAATATGCGTTACAAGAGCGGTATGTTGACGTTTTCGTGTTCGAGGAAAAGATTGAAAAAGCGAAACGTAGTTGAGCTTTTTTAATTTCCGAGAACATGAAAACAAACATACCGCTCGTGTATCGTACATTATTTTGTGCGAACATCGTTTATTACATACCTGAAAGAGGAATTTCTAATTAGTTTCAATGAAATCTCCATCTTGGTTTTTGTTCAATGACGGCAACTTTGGAATACCAAAATATCTATCTTCAACATTGTTGCTATAAAATGTTTTCTGTGTTTACTATACTCCAGCAGGCCGTGATATACGTCTGTCCTTTTTTTCCCCCCAGTCTATAAATGCGAACTTAAAACAAACGATAAGGTTATGTAATGATTTATTTTTCATTTTAATATTTTAACAATATTATTTATATAACATATTGCAGTAATAACATCGGCATCTGGAATCTTGTTGATTTTTTCACGGCTTCCTTAATGTTACTTGCATCAGGAATGCAATAAGTTTCGTGGAGTAGTAGACTTTACTTAATTTTTGCAAATACTTAAAAACAATAATTAACATTGCAATTTAGGTGAAATTGCAGTGGTAAGTTTCCAATTTATAATTATTACTATGTTAAACGTCTCTAAAAATAATATGTTAAAAGCCTAAAGCAGTAAAATGAATATGGCGCTTAAGCGGTAAGAAGAGGGAAATTGTTATGTGTGTTACGTTGGGAATACTGAATGTGGTATTTCACACTTACCGCGTATTGGTTTTATGCGGAAAGCAAGGAAATACGCACGATCTCGCACAAAATTTCTTGCTGGTTATATTATGATTAAAAAATGGGGGTTTCCATGACAATGCATAATTTTTAAGGACAAATGAAAATCGTAGATGATTAAAATGCCTACTACAAATCAACAGCGGGCACAGTGTGTTCTTTGGTATGCTAAATTCGAGAGTGTTAAAAGAGTTGAAAGGGAATTTCGACGTGAGTATGGTGTGCGTAATGTACCTAAATACGATTCCATAATGTTGTGATATCGAACATTTGTAGAAGCAGGTTCTGTGTTGAAAAACAGGCAGGAGGTCGCAAGGCGAAACCAAGTACGAGAAGCAGCTATCTCTTGGCTTGGCCCCCAAACTCCCCAGATCTAACCCCTCCTGATTTCTTCGTGTGGGGTTTTGTTAAAGACATTGTCTATTCACAGAAACCCAGGAACATTGATGATCAGAGAGTAAAAATTACTCAATCTTTTCAACAAATCACCCCTCTTATGTTACAACGGACATGGGCTGAATTGCATCACCGTTATGAGTTGTGCAGGGTGCGCAATGGGGGTCATGTTGAGCTCTGAGGAATCTCCCATCTTTCAGTGTTGTATGCACAAAGTTTCAACAAATAAAGTTCAGTAGTAAATGTTTACGGTGTTTTTATTTTATCCATACCCAAACGGATCACCCTGTATATACAGAGTGGTCAAAAAGTATGAAATATTTCTCATAACTTCGTAAATTTTAATTTTACAAAAAAAAAGTTTTATACAAATGGTGTTGGGGATAAACCACACAAATGTTACCAGTATTCCAAAAAAGATAGTTAATCAAGCATACAGGGTGTGATACTAAACTTTATTTTCTTAAATGGCACCCTATATTAAAATTTATTTTTTCCGAATCTCTATTAAATTTTACGTATAAATGTGTAGAAATTTTACCCATTCACCAGTTTCATATGTTTTTAACCTTGTTTTGTAAACTTCAAACTTGAGATAAATAAGTACCATAGAAGTGGGTGAAGTCAATCAGTGAATCGATCATTTGCGATTTCTATTGAAAATTACATATTTTCTCAGTTACTTGTTAAAATTTTGTTATGCTGACTTCATTGCCTGATATTATAAATGTAAGCGAGAGGGATAACAAAAAGCCTGCGAATGCCAACAATGGGAACACTGTGTAATTACCGTTGAAGTGAAAATTGTTATTCTCAACTTTTTCTCTTAAAAGAAAACAAAGTCTTACAAACTCTAAATTATCGTCAGCAGTAAAAGGAGACAGGAAGTATACGTAAGTACTTTTCGTTGAGATTGTATCCTGAAATAATAGTTTTGCAGTTCGTAAATGATAGTATTAAAATTTATTATTTTAAGAAAACTTGTACCTTTGTAGGGTTAAGTCGATCATGCCATCGGCCTACTCGAAACAGATAGGACCAGCAGGAAGAATAAATTGTTCACCGAAATACCTCCAACTAACACTTATAAACAGAAAAGTGTCATAGTGTAGCTTATATTGATGGGATAGTGGGGAAAGAGGAAGACGAAATTATGGTGAATTTCTTGCGTAAGAGAAGCACTGCCAAAGGAACATATTTTGTACACCCCTCTGTACCTGACAATGGGAACAACGTAGTTTCTAAAGTGACATGAGGAGGGAAAGATTTCAAATAACATCTGATATAAACCTAAGCAATGTTGAATTGCATTTTAGATTATAATTGAAGGGTGGTATTTCAATGTAAATTTTGAATTCTTAAATCTTTGTTTGTTGGTAAGTGAAGTATTAAAATGTGTTTTTATGTTTTATAAGTTGCCAATCATAGTCACGATTGTACAGTGGAGACCTATAGGCCTAATTGTATCGAATAGTATGATCACAGTAACAAAAGATACGCTATATAATGCTATAGGCATATATTGAAGATTATTATTGTTTTTACACCCCTTATAACAAATAAAATATATGTAATACACTTAATTTGTTTTTTAAAAATATAAACACTGATCGACTTTACTCCGCAATAATTTAAAATCGATCTTAAACTAAAAATTCAATGGTGATCGACTTTACCCTGTTGAAGCAGGTAACTTCGATCACAAGTCAAATAAGAAAAACAGTTTTTTATAAATTGTAATTCAATTCTTGTAACGTGTCTTCATAAGTGAACGATATGACGACAAAATGCTATTTTCTGAGGAACTCCGTTCCATTTCATAACCTCAATATCATTAAAAAAAATTGCAAAATTTTGATCGACTTTACCCTCTTCTACGGTAGGCCTATGTAAAATCATGTTGAGTAGGCCATAAAACTAAACAAAACATTATCACTAATCAAACTTGACAACACATGCTCAAAATGAGAACCATTCAAAGTCAAACAATGTTCCAGTCTATCACGAAAACAGTCTCCCTCCAATTCGTTCCTTAACTTCCTCTAGATGACGTCACCAGCTTCAACTCAACGTCACATTGTATAATTTGATCCTTCTTCTGTCGATAGCCGTTTACTTCATTGGAATATGTCGTGTAGTTTAGAAATTATAGGCGCTACAAAACTGGCTTGAAAATTAGAGCTTCCAGACAGAAAAACGAATTTCTCTTTGACAGACAAGTTAAGGTCAGTTTTGCACGGATGCAAGACTTTGAACAGAATTGAATTATGATATCTATATATCATTACTACCAAATGGGGAAGAGGCAGATGGCGTGATTGATTCGACGTGTTCGAATGTGTATCTTGCCACCGGGGACAGCCGTTCAGTTTTGTTTCGTGACGTGTAAGTTCGGCGCCAAGCGAAAAAATGCAAATGAGCTGATGGGCACGTAGACGCTCCAGGAGGCCGAGCCAGTTGCCTTGGTAACAAACATCTGAAGGGGATCTATTTCACGAAAGTGCTAAAATTGTAACAGTATAGGCTATTCTGTTTGTAGATAATGCAATTAAAATTAATTTTACTCTAGAATGTTGAAATTTATCCACATCTGGACATGGTTATAAAATTATGTTATATTTATGATACCGTTTTGTGAAATTTCGCACTAAAAATTACATCTGTAAGACATAGTCAGAGACAATAAGCACGCAATATTAGATTTTTAGATGCATTATTATTATTATTATTATTATTATTATTATTATTATTACTTACTTACTTACAAATGGCTTTTAAGCAACCCGGAGGTTCATTGCCGCCCTCACAGAAGCCCGCCAGCGGTCCCTATCCTGAGCAAGATTAATCCAGTCTCTATCATCATATCTCCCTCCCTCAAATCCATTTTAATATTATCCTTCCATCTACGTCTCGGCCTCCCCAAAGGTCTTTTTCCCTCCGGTCTCCCAACTAACACTCTACATGCATTTCTGGATTCGTCCATACGTGCTACATGCACTGCCCATCTCAAACGTCTGGATTTAATGTTCCTAATTATGTCAGATGAAGAATACAATGCGTGCAGTTCTGTGTTGTGTAACTTTCTCCATTCTCCTGTAACTTCATCCCTCTTAGCCCCAAATATTTTGCTAAGAACCTTATTCTCAAACACCCTTAATCTCTGTTCCTCTCTCAAAATGAGAGTCCAAGTTTCGCAACCATACAGAACAACCGGTAATATAACTGTTTTATAAATTCTAACTTTCAGATTTTTTGACAGCAGACTAGATGACAAAAGCTTCTCAACCGAATAATAACAGGCATTTCCCGTATTTATTCTGCGTTTAATTTGCTCCCGAGGTCATTTATATTTGTTACTGTTGCTCCAAGATATTTGAATTTTTCCACCTCTTCGAAGGATAAATCTCCAATTTTTATATTTCCATTTCGTACATTATTTTGGTCACGAGACATAATCATATACTTTGTCTTTTTGGGATTTACTTCCAAATCTATCTCTTTACTTGTTTCAAGTAAAATTTCCGTGTTTTCCCAAATCGTTTGTGGATTTTCTCCTAACATATTCACGTCATCCGCATATTATTATTATTATTATTATTATTATTATTATTATTATATCTTAATGTCGTCTATCATCTGATATCTTCTTCTGCCCCGAACTCTTCTCCCGTTGACCATTCCTTCCAGTGCATCCTTCAGTAGGCAGTTTCTTCTCAGCCAGTGGCCCAACCAATCCCTTTTCCTCTTCCTGATCAATTTGAGCATAATTCTTTCTTCACCCACTCTTTCCAACACAGCTTCATTTCTTATTCTGTCTGTCCACTTCACACGCTCCATTCTTCTCCATATCCACATTTCAAATGCTTCTATTCGCTTCTCTTCACTTCGTCGTAATGTCCATGTTTCTGTCCCATACAATGCCACACTCCACACAAAGCACTTCACTATCTTTTCCTTAGTTCTTTACTCACAGAACTCTAGAAGATGCTTCTTTTTCTATTAAAAGCTTCCTTTGCCATTGCTATCCTCCTTTTGACTTCCTGGCAGCAGCTCATGTTACTGCTTATAGTACACCCCAAGTATTTGAAGCTGTCCACTTGCTCTACTGCCTCATTTAGAATTCGCACGTTTACCTTCTTTATTTTTCTTCCTATAACCATGGTCTTCGTCTTGTTTGCATTTATCTTCATCCCATACTGCTCACAGCTGTCATTTAGCTCCAGTAGCATATCCCTTAGTATCGTCGGTTTCTTAACGAATTTCAACAACGAACCAAATAGAGTGAATTAAAAAAAAATCGAAGACTTTGAATATTCCAACGGCTCATTATTTCTTTGGATAAACTGTACAAAAATGTCGTATTATATTATCTATAAATACACCCATTTTCCATAAGAGTCTATTACTGCATAATCTCTCCATTCACAGTTATCATAACCATCACAGTAGCAACGGGGAAACTATTGCACTGTGGTCTCTTCTACAAGAGGCCACTTTCATGAAATGGACGAGTATTAGCACACCTATAGTTGTCGACACCATACTATTACCACAGTCTATATATACAGTCGCGAAGCTCAATACGTAGTAAATGTGCAAACATTAGATAGTTGCTCACCACTAGGATCGCTAATATCGCCTCATTACAGGCAATGCAAAATAGAACCGTTACAGTCTATTGTTTCTAGCACCCTCAAAACTCAAGCTTCGTGACTGTATATAGTAGACTGTGCTATTACAGTGTTATAATAAAATTTAATATTTAATATGTTACTTTTGTCTCCATAAAATAGACCTCAGGAGACCTGGAGTTGCTATGGTAACAGCAAAACAAAAGCTGTAAGCAGTCCCTCAGAATCAAACTAGATGGGAGCGTTGACTGTAGACAGCTGAGCATCTGTTTTAGAGTCCGTAACTATTTCTATATTAACTGAAGGCATTCTGGCTAAACAGCGTTTAAATAAAGCAGCATTCCTCTGAAATTACAGCCCCTGGTTCATACACATGTGCTATTATTATCGCTACATAATACGATGCGAATATTAAAGAAATCTGCATCACAGGTCGCCTGGAATCTTCTGCAGGATTTTAGCGAGGCGTTGAATACCCACATAGCATTTATTACTAACAGATGTTCCACTTTAAAGCTACATTTCTTTCACAGTCAAACCTTAAAAATGTTAATTATGGTTTAATTTAATAGGGATTGTAATATTGTCATGTACTCATTCATTTGGCATTGAATTTAGGCTAATTATTCGCTCTGTGATGGAATGGAAATGGCTTTCGATTGTTTGGTCCTGGCCGCATGGGGATCGTTTCCAACTGTTTGATATTCTTTGTTGAGAATCACTCGACAACGTAGCTATAATAGTAGGTAGGCCTATTATTTTGATGCATTCGGCAATTTGATACAAAATCGTTTTTTATTATTTAATCCAAGGCGCATGCGTTCTCTGTTGCGACAGTCAGTCGACAATTTACATCATTCATTCATAGTGTTCTGCCCAAGGGCAGGTCTTTCACTGCAAACCCAACAATTTATATTTGCAGTACAATTTGAAGAAATAATTTTATTGCATTCAAATAAATAATTGTTCTACACTGTAATGATCAATATAGCGCAGCAATTACCACAGTAATCACCATAACCACCATTATAACCATAACCACCATTATCACCACGACCACCATTATAACAATAACCACCATTACCACCATAATTACCATAACCACCATTATCAACATAACTAGCATTATGACCATAACCACCATTACTACCATCATCCAATTATCGCCATCACCACCATTATCACCATAACTAGCATTATCACATCACTCAATTACCGCCATCACCACCATTATCACCATATCCACCAATATCACCATATCCACCATTATCACCATATCCACCAGTATCACTATAACCACCATTATCACCATAACCACCATTATCACCATAACCACCATTATCACCATAACTAGTATTATCATATCACTCAATTACTGCCATCACCACCATTATCACCGTAACCACCATTATCACCATATCCACCAATATCACCATATCCACCATTATCACCATAACTAACATTATTACATCACCCAATTACCGTCATCACCACCATTATCACCATATCCACCATCACCATAATCACCATAACCAACATTACTACCATCATCCAATTATCGCCATCACCACCATTATCGGCATCGCCACCATTATCGCCATATCCACCAATATCACCATAACTAGCATTATCACCATAACCACCATGATCACCATAATCACAATTTCCACGAATATCACCATAACTAGCATTATGACCATAACCACCATTACTACCATCATCCAATTATCGCCATCACCACCATTATCACCATAACTAGCATTCTCACATCACTCAATTACCGCCATCACCACCATTATCACCATATCCACCAATATCACCATATCCACCATTATCACCATATCCACCAGTATCACTATAACCACCATTATCACCATAACCACCATTATCACCATAACCACCATTATCACCATAACTAGTATTATCATATCACTCAATTACTGCCATCACCACCATTATCACCGTAACCACCATTATCACCATATCCACCAATATCACCATATCCACCATTATCACCATAACTAACATTATTACATCACCCAATTACCGTCATCACCACCATTATCACCATATCCACCATCACCATAATCACCATAACCAACATTACTACCATCATCCAATTATCGCCATCACCACCATTATCGGCATCGCCACCATTATCGCCATATCCACCAATATCACCATAACTAGCATTATCACCATAACCACCATGATCACCATAATCACAATTTCCACGAATATCACCATAACTAGCATTATTACCATAACCACCTTGATCACTATAACCGCCATAATCACCATAACCACCATTATCATCATCACTAACATTAACACCATCACCTCCATTATCACACTTTATCACCATCATCACCAATATCATCACCACCACCATCATTATCATCAGCCCCATTATTACCATCACCACCATGACTTCTCGTCATATTCTAGTGCTAGCTCTCCATTAAGCACCATAGACCTCACCGAGATTCTATGCCATGACCTTGGTTTTCACACAACACTATCTTCACTATCACAGCATAAATCACCATCACCATTATTATCAACGCAATAATCATGAACGCCATAATCACCATCGCCCCATTACCATCACCACCATCGTCTCTCGTCATATGCCGGTGTCAGCTCTCCATTAAGCACCACAGACCTCACCGAGATTCCATCCCACGATCCTGGCTTTCACGCAACTCTAAGCGTACACACGTCACCAGTAGGTTGTGGTGGTGGTAGCAAAGCTTTAAACCGAAGCAACGCTTGCTTCAGGATAGCCTACAACACACTGTGGTCGCGGCGTCTTTTGTTTCTGCCTCGCCAATATCAAGATCGCCCTTGGAAGCTGTGTTCATTCCGTGCAGACCCGATGCACGGCGGTTTGATCACACAACATGCTAGCTGATCCTTCTTCCTCTTCCCCACTACAAGAAGCTGCTAGATGTCTATTTCGGTATTCTCGCGGAAATGTAAGTTTCTTTTGATTCACTGATAAAAAAATTGTTTTGCGTGTGTAGGCCTACATTTGGTTGTCATAGCAACACATTTCCGGCCGGCGCTCTCCGCACAAAACTGCATTTTTATGTCAGTGACTAATACATTGCCCTACAGCTATTACGAATAAATCTGTGAAAAAATTAGACTTTGTTAAAATAGCTGTTTGTGTATTTATACTGCCCGCACTTATTAATCACACCCATTTGTGTACGAATAATAACCCTTTATTAAATTAAAATTAAGTTTCATATTTAGTTGTGCGTTTATACGTCAAAAAACGTTCCACGTGAATCTTTTCCAAGGCCATCTGATACCGAAATCACACATCTACAGCAACTGGTTTTAACACGGCCCCCTGTATGACGATATTAATCACTCAAAGAAACATAAAAAAATACGTTATTTATTTATTTACTTATTTATTTCATTATTTGTTTAATTATGTATTTATTTAATTATTTATTTCTTTGTTCGCTTCCTTGCTTATTTATTTATTTATTTATTTATTTATTTATTTATTTATTTATTTATTTATTTATTTATTTATTTATTTATTTATTGGTTTATTGATTGATTGATTGATTTATTTATTTATTTATTTATTTCATTATTTATTTATTTTATTGGCGTATTGTTTTATTTATTTAATGATTTATTTATTGATTTAAATATTTCTTTATTTTTTATTTGTTTATTCTTTTATTTATTTATTGGTTTATTTAATTATTGATTTATTTATTTATTGCTTTATTTATAGATTGATTGCTTTATTTATTGGTTTATTTATTTGTTAGTTTATTGATTTATTGATTGATTGATTTATTTATTTATTTATGTATTTATTTATTTATTGGTTTATTTAATTATTGATTTATTTATTAATTCGTTTATATATGTATTTATTTATTTATTGGTTTATTTAATTATTGATTTATTTATTTATTGCTTTATTTATAGATTGATTGCTTTATTTATTGGTTTATTTATTTGTTAGTTTATTGATTTATTGATTTATTGATTTATTTATTTATTTCTATATGTATTTATTTATTTATTGGTTTATTTAATTATTGATTTATTTATTAATTGGTTTATATATGTATTTATTTATTGGTTTATTTAATTATTGATTTATTTATTTATTGGTTTATATATGTATTTATTTATTGCTTTATTTAATTATTGATTTATTTATTTATTTATTGGTTTCTATATGTATTTATTTATTGATTTATTTAATTATTTATTGATTGATTGCTTTATTTATTGGTTTATTTATTTATTTGTTAGTTTATTGATTTATTTATTGGTTTATAAATGTACTTATTTACTTTATTAATTTATTGGCGCTTTTATTTATTTGTTGATTGATTGATTTATTTATTGGTTTATTTATTGACTGATTGCTTTATTTATTGGTTTATTTATTTATTTGTTAGTTTGTTTATTTATTTATTTATTTATTTATTTATTTATTTATTTATTTACTTTTTAGATTAAATTATTATTATTATTTATTGGACGATAGTTAAAAAACAAACTACAAACGGCAGTATCGCAATACAAGTGAACGGAATTGTTACGAAACTAATAAAACTTATACATCTGTTCAGAACGTAGTATATGCCATGAACCTTGGGCCTATACCGATTTCTGATCTTCTGTCTTAATTTCAGCCTCTATCATTCCCATTTCTAATTCTATCCTATTCTTCATTTCTTACTTTACCTCTACTTTCCCATTATTTTCTTTAACCTCAGTCTCCATGGTAACACTCACTTTGCATAGATTTGCTCTAACGGACGGTCAAGACTAGATTAACGGTGGATTTACCAGACACAGACAAGGTGCATGAACCCAGGCCTTCAGGAAACACGTCCGTCACGCTCTACGGAACCCGATGAACAAGAAACCGGAGTTTCCTGCATGTCCACACGAAACCGGAAGCCGAACGGGTATTCCGTTAGTGCACGCGGACAGGACTTCGAACCTCTTCGGCGTCTGTCTTGAAGACCTCAGACCTGGGGTCAGCTACAGGGACATAATTTTATTTTTACTAACATTTTTAATATTAACCTGTCTATACCTTTAGAGAACCGGAAACACCGCTTGCTCCCCCCTCCAAGACTGGAGTTCGATGATACTAGCGTAAAACACAAATCACTCTACTAGGTATACGATGTAAGAAAAGTAGTTCATCCATTTACGTAAACTAGGAAATATCGCGATTTTGAGTTTGATAATTTTCATTAGGTTTTTGTTTAATCAAAGTACAGTACTGTATTAAGAATAAGTGTTTTTACTCACGAAGTGAGTTATCCATGCGAACGTATTCATTATGCAGTGTATATTATACTGTCTACAACACCTTAGCGTACAATATAGAGAATGAAGTTAAATTGAAAAATAATCATAATATGGATATCTAAACACAATTTTGAAAATGGTGGCCGTTCATTTCGATACAGGCTTCAGTTCTTTTGTGCATATTATCGCACTATAGACTATTGCATCTAATTCCAATTGCCAATTTTTGTCTTTCGTACTAGTAACTCATGTTGAAATAGTTCTGTACCTACTCTACGTACTGTAAATTCAATCTTCACTTCTGCCCGACCCGAAAATATAAAATTACTCAGAAATGCTATCTACTGTCCGTCCAAGTGGTTATGACGCAAGATTGTAGAAAGGGAGGAAATCACGTGACAGTTAATTACTTAACGAGGCCCTTTTATTTAAGTTAAATTAAACAGCTGTATAATATTACGTAAACGTCCAATTCCTAAGAGAAATTAATGTTTTCAGAAAAGAGCTAAGACAGCCCAGCTTCTACAGAGGGGCGAGCAGAAGCAGGTGGGGGAAATCGGGATGCGACGTAGGCAAACGGACAGTACCCGTGCGAAAATATGATTCAATATTGAAAGCTCTTTCGTCACTGGAAAACGGGAACATATTTCTGGAACGTACTATACTCAGTAACTCAGTACTGCTTACTATCTGCGGTCTTGGTTCTGTGTGGAGTTGGAACTTCCTTAGTAGAAGGGATGGGAGTGAAGTACATTCAAAAACTCAGGTAGAATAAAAATTGAAGTAAAAATAAAATGATGTCCCTGTAGAAGTAACGCATCTCTAAGAAATATTTATGCTGTGGTCGAGATTCGAACTTGCTGTCCTCGAGTTGCTGTGCTGTACATCAGAAAGGCTTCTTCGAGGGGCAGGCATTCATAGAGTACTAAGATTTTCATTAAGGAACGTACAGTCTTTGAAAAAAGTTTTGTCGCATGGATACTTTGTAAGTCCCAGAAAAGAGACAGTGGGCAATGATCAAAGGACCAGCAAACTGGTTCACAAGAGGAGGACTAGTTGAGGTAATAAAATTAGTTTTGTTTCGTTGTATGTGTGATCATGCGCACAGCCATTGTTTCTGGGAGTTATAAAGTATCTATGCGACAAAACTTTTTTCTAAGACTTAAATTTTTACCTCTCGACTAAAGTTAAATTATTTCGCCCCAGACTTAGCTACATTTTCTATGTTTTTACCTATAGTAATATCACTAGAAGTTTTGATTTATTTAGAGAAACTCAAAATTCGAGTGGAATTTAAATTGACTATTACACGATTAGAAGAAATTATATAAAGATTAGAAGAAATAAAGTACTCCAATACAATAAAATATTAATTGACTTACTAAAATATGTACTAAACAGTCTTAGAAATGTATTATTGTATCATCTCATCATTACAAATATTCCGCTAGATGGCAGTAGTGCGTTATGATCAGCTGTTCTCTTGTTACCAGTTGTGCCAACTATACAATCTTCATTGAACTCTATGGACGATTTCTAGTCAAGAAGGCTTTGTTAATTCAGTTTCATACTTATTAAAACAGTTGCATTCCACTTCAATTATCAATATATATTAAACAATCTCTGATACGTGACTATACATAATCTCATACAGCAGAAGCTGTAACATAACCTAACTAATATAAAAAACAAAATAAATGATAGAATGGTTTTAATTAAGGGTGATGAAATAAACATGAATCATTTTAAAAGGTAAAATTTTATTATTGAAAGGTCAACGTTGACAAACAAAGAAACAAATGCTAGGGAGGTGACAAAAACAAATGTTAGGTAGGTGATAAAAACAAATGCTAGGGAGGTGATAAAATTGAAGGATAAGCAGCCATGATTGGTTGAAACATGTCTCTTCCTATTTTTAATATAAATTTGTAATTTATGAAATAAATGCCTTTTATTGCCCTCATTGTACTATTTATTTCTTCAATATTAAAAGAAATTGTGTTGTACTATATTTTCTGTAACAGTTACTTCTTATTTCCTTCAAAACAACAACCACTCCCGCAATGTATAGATATGAAACGAAAGATTTTAATATTAATACTTGTATATGAGCTATTCCATCTCAAATCGCCCGAAATATACAGAAAATTGACCTTACAATTTCTAAATACAATAAAACTTTTTTTCTACGTAGAGAACTGTGATACAATGCTTTGTGCAAAGTATGAGGCATCAGAACTTCATAGTGTTTAAATTAAAAATATTTAAATTTATCGTATTTTCATAAAATTAGCAACTTTAAACTGTTGTAGCTCCGAAACCCTTTCACCCAATAATCAAAATCATGGTTTATTTTGATGCTGAGAAATTAAAGTTTATATTGACATATAAACAGATTTTCTTACTTTTTATGGAAATGGAGAAATTTAGATTTTTCGTCATTAAGACGCCTTTGGCCAGGAAAAAATATTTTTAAAATATATAGTTAGATTCCGCATTGAAAGTACAAATAAACACATATTTTTTACTGGTGGTATGTTGATAAGAAAGTATTGAAAATATCAAATAAAGAAAATAAATAGTACGCGCGTGAACTAACCAGCTGACTGTGAGGCGGGAGCTAGCCGAGACAAGCAAGGCCAGGAGACAAACACGTGATGTTTCGTCTAGTAGCGCATAGCTGGGCTAGCTTGATCACAGGTTTTCATAAACACAGGAGTACAATAACGCCCAACGCTCGCTTATCTTCAGCTCTCGGCCAGTGCGTGCGGTACTGCGCCGTTCAAGTCTAGGCGTGTGAAAATAATCTATTTAATACCCTCGAAACTTATTGCTGTACCACTAAGCAAACAATGCCGAATCCCTCTTAATAACGCAAGATTTTTTCTCAATATTTTTTACATTTTTACAAATGGGCAAAAAGCCTAAAAGCAAGTAAAATCAGGTTATCTGTCTCTCTGTGTACAATAAAAATAAGGATTACTTCTTAACATAACCTACCAAATGTCAGCTTCAAAATGAGCTCCCGTTCAATGTTCTGCAGTAAATGGTTCCAGAGTTCTGAGCGCTGAAAGAGGCTTGTTTTTATAAAATACGCTAAATTTGTCGCTGAATAATACGAAAACCGTTTGACTTTCGATAGTATATTTTTGCAAATGCACTCTCTTCAGCACCTTGTATAAATAGGGAAAAAATTAGAGTATAAAAAATGCGAGGTTTTTTACTGATCGATTTCATATGGAATAGCACCTTCCCTTGAGTTCATACTACCTTTAAAAGCAAAAATAAGTGTTTTATACATATCTTTATTCATTTGTTATTGTCTCAGTTGTATGAATTAGCTACTCATTAAGAAAAAAAAAAGCATTGGTTTTGTGGGCCTTGCCTAGTACATTGTACGATTTATGTGGTAAGTAGGCGTTTCTATGGCAACTGGTCATTTAATGAAATAGCTCCATATGCTCAATGCTTTTTGCTTAACGTGGAATCCTCTATATGGGCCCTAGTAACGTGCCAAAATTCGCTTATGTAGTAAATTTCAAAATTCTGTCAATACATTTCAATCCATCCTACGATATTTTCAACTGATATCACAACAAAACTTTTCAGTGCAGTTCCAACTTATTTCTTTTCCATTTCTTAATCGTTTTCTCCTTTGCAATTATATTTTATTTTTTTATTGCTTAGTTTCTTAATTTTTTCTACCTTCATTTCTCTCTCTTTTATTTCCATGATATTTATTTTCGTCTCTTTCCCACTATTCTTTAACGTGCCGGGCAGAGAAACAGCACTCTTGAAGCCTGGGTTCGTTCTCCGATTCTGTTCCCACTAAAACCCTTCACAGTCTCGTATCAAATTAAACCGTGGTTCGGTTCCAGACAGTTCTCTGGGTTTTATTGTGAAGAAAACCACTGTAGCCCGACTTTTTGCGAGTACATCGGTTTTCTCATGGCGCCCATTATCGCCACATCATCATATCACCGTCTCTGAATTGCATTCCGTCTGTCCTTGGTCCTTGCACACTAGTCCAGCACAAATATATGAGAAGCTGTGAATAGACTGAGCTCGTCCCTAGGGCCCTGACTGTAACCCTGGTACAGGGCAATAATTTGCAATAATTTACTGTCTTGTAAAGCAGTGGCGACGGCAGTAAAGAGTTTTAACTGTCTGTCACTGGTTCGTGTCTCTCTACTTTCATTGCTTTATAGCACCAAGTCAATAAACATCACTTTCTTCACACTTTTCTTTCTTTCTTTGTTTATTCCTTCAAACTTCATATTATATACTTCTTCTTTTCTTTCCAAACTGTTCCATTTGTCACCCTTCCTATTTTCACCTCATTCTTCGTTTATTTTTAATCTCTGGTTCCTTACCTCTTCCTCTACATCTTCCATGTTTCTCCCTACCTCTAGCGGTTTAGAATGGCTTTCTCCAGGAAGAAAGTGAAGTCGTGAGTCCCATATTGTAGATTTACTGCACACTCTCCCTGGTATAGAGCTCCAGGAAAATTTCTCGGTCATTTCTCTTCCACGTTGAATTTCGGTAGTTAGTAGGCCTAACGTAAGTATAAGTGTCCTTAAACGAAACGGTATTATACAGGGTGAACTGTAAATAATGTGATTAATATATTTAAGGGATACCACAGTTAAATACTTTAGAATTAGAATATTTTAAATTAACTATTTCTGTATATATACTACTCCCATTTATTAACCACTCCCATTTGTGTACCAGTACATTTTTATATTATCCTCCCATCTACATCTCGGCCTCTCAAAAGGTCTTTTTCCCTCCGGCCTCCCAACTAACACTCTATATGCATTTCTGGATTCGCCCATACGTGCTACATGCCCTGCCCATCTCAAACGTCTGGATTTAATGTTCCTAATTATGTCAGGTGAAGAATACAATGCGTGCAGTTCTGTGTTGTGTAACTTTCTCCATTCTCCTGTAACTTCATCCCTCTTAGCCCCAAATATTTTCCTAAGCACCTTATTCTCAAGCACCCTTAACCTATGTTCCTCTCTCAAACTGAGAGTCCAAGTTTCACAACCATACAGAACAACCGGTAATATAACTGTTTTATAAATTCTAACTTTCAGATTTTTTGACAACAGAGTAGATGATAAAAGCTTCTCAACCGAATAATAACAGGCATTTCCCATATTTATTCTGCGTTTAATTTCCTCCCGAGTGTCATTTATATTTCTTACTGTTGCTCCAAGATTTTTGAATTTTTCCACATCTTCAAAGGATAAATCTCCAATTTTTATATTTCCATTTCGTATAATATTCTGGTCACGAGACATAATCATATACTTTGTCTTTTCGGGATTTACTTCCAAACCTATCTCTTTACTTCCTTCAAGTAAAATTCCCGTGTTTTCCCTAATCGTTTGTGGATTTTCACCTAACATATTCACGTCATCCGCATAGACAAGCAGCTGATGTAACCCGTTCAATTCCAAACCCTCTCTGTTATCCTGGACTTTCCTAATGGCATACTCTAGAGCAAAGTTAAAAAGTAAAGGTGATAGTGCATCTCCTTGCTTTAGCCCGCAGTGAATTAGAAACGCATCTGACAGAAACTGACCTATACGGACTCTGCTGTACGTTTCACTGAGACACATTTTAATTAATCGAACTCATTTCTTATTGTTATTATTCATTACAATTCCAAACAACTCACTGGCGTCATATTGATGTGTGAATCGTTTCGACTATCAATTGCATTGTTGTCTGCAGACTAGGCCTCCTGGAATGAGGAAGCGATTATGAAGTAGTTAACGAGAAGGCTCCGTCTTGTTAAATTTAAATGCGGGGAATATGAAGACAGAAATGAAAAATATCAAAATTTTTTTCAAATCCCAGACATTCTTACAATCCCAGCCATGCTCACAATAACAATCACGAACAACATAGACATTTCACGCAACTGTATGGATTCCATGAATATCCTGTCACTTGTTTAATGTTCCCAAAGAACTTCCTATCTCCGACACAAAACTTCACTGACCCTTGTGCCGCTCTAGCATTGTCTCGCTGTATTTGCAACCCCCCCCCCCTCCACTACCGTCTTGGCCATCCTTCCAGCTCATTACAGCTACAGTTTTTACAGCCTGAATTGACTGCGAAAGCTACTCGAAGCAGTTTAAGAAATAGAAATTTGCTTTATGTCAACAAGATTAGTTACGACCCCAGGACCGTAAATCATGCGCCCAGGGACACTGCGGGCACTAAAAACAGTTGACAGGAACAATGCGGAGTTGGGATTCACGTCTGTGTTACCATGGCGATTAGACGAATAAATCTACGAGCATTTTAACCAACTTTATTTGTAATCCATAACACCGATATTACAATTTCATTTATTATTATTATTATTATTATTATTATTATTATTATTATTATTATTATTATTATTATTATTATTATTATTTACTGGCTTTTAAGGAACCCGGAGGTTCATTGCCGCCTTCACATAAGCCCGCCATCGGTCCCTATCCTGTGCAAGATTAATCCAGTCTCTACCATCATATCCCACCTCCCTCAAATCCATTTTAATATTATCTTCCCACCTACATCTCGGCCTCCCTAAAGGTCTTTTTCCCTCTGGCCTCTCAACTAACACTCTATATGCATCTCTGGATTCGCCCATACGTGCTACATGCCCTGCCCATCTCAAACGTCTGGATTTAATGTTCCTAATTATGTCAGGTGAAGAATACAATGCGTGCAGTTCTGCGTTGTGTAACTTTCTCCATTCTCCTGTAAATTCATCCCTCTTAGCTCCAAATATTTTCCTAAGCACCTTATTCTCAGACACTCTTAACCTATGTTCCTCTCTCAAAGTGAGAGTCCAAGTTTCACAACCATACAGAACAACCGGTAATATAACGTTTTATAAAGTCTAACTTTCAGATTTTTTGACAGCAGACTGGATGATAAAAGCTTCTCAACCGAATAATAACAGGCATTTCCCTTATTTAATCTGTGTTTAATTATTATTATTATTATTATTATTATTATTATTATTTATTATTATTATTTATTATTATTACCTCCTTCATTCCGTCTTTTACTTTTCGCTGTTCTTTTTAACCTTTTTTTTCTGACAACACTGTTTCTGTCGTCAAATTCTTTTGTAGGCCTACATTTCTCTGTAGTTTTTTTCATCTTGACGAGAAATAGAGAAAGAAGTACGACAAGGATGCCCTTTATCACCTACCGTGTTCAACATCTACTTGGAGGATTTAGTGAAGAACTGTTTTCAGAACATTGGAGGGGTGATAGTAAGAGGAAGAAGAATAAAGTGTATAAGATTTGCTGATGTTATGGCGTTGTTAGCAGAAGAGGAGATGATACTAAGGGATATGCTACTGGAGCTAAATGACAGCTGTGAGCAGTATGGGATGAAGATAAATGCAGACAACACGAAGACCATGGTCATAGGAAGAAAAATAAAGAAGGTAAACGTGCGAATTCTAAATGAGGCAGTAGAGCAAGTGGACAGCTTCAAATACTTGGGGTGTACTATAAGCAGTAACATGAGCTGCTGCCAGGAAGTCAAAAGGAGGATAGCAATGGCAAAGGAAGCTTTTAATAGAAAAAGGAGCATCTTCTGCGGACCTCTGGAAAAAGAACGAAGGAAGAGACTAGTGAAGTGCTTTGTGTGGAGTGTGGCATTGTATGGGACACAAACATGGACATTACGACGAAGTGAAGAGAAGCGAATAGAAGCATCAGAAATGTGGATATGGAGAAGAATGGAGCGTGTGAAGTGGACAGACAGAATAAGAAATGAAGCTGTGTTGGAAAGAGTGGGTGAAGAAAGAATGATGCTGAAACTGATCAGGAAGAGGAAAAGGAATTGGTTGGGTCACTGACTGAGAAGAAACTGCCTACTGAAGGATGCAATGGGAGGAATGGTGAACGGGAGAAGAGTTCGGGGCAGAAGAAGATATCAGATGATAGACGACATTAAGATATATGGATCATATGAGGAGACAAAGAGGAAGGCAGAAAATAGGAAAGGCTGGAGAATGCTGGGTTTGCAGTGAAAGACTTGCCCTTGGGTAGGAAGTTATGAATTATTCAACTGATGGTTTATGATGAACAGTAATATGTTTACTGGTAGTATGAACTATTCTAATACCATTTATAATGCCTGTCATTCAAAGAGCTGCATCTCCACACCTATTGAAAATTGTACACATGTTTACATGAACATTTTTACTGAATATAGTCCATATTATTAGCCTCTAATGTATTTACTATTCTTCTTGAATCACCCTGTATAATCATCTATTTACTTCTTTACGAACCATCACTGAAAGTCGCCATAGTGTTATTAGAGAAATTCTATGAATGTGTTACGGGAATGACTTTAAATTATGCTAAAGTCTGTCAGTAGGAGACACGAGAACACTAAAATATATATATATATATATATATATATATATATATATATATATATATATTTCCTTCTTTCTTTTTCTTCATTCTTTTTCTTTTTCTTTCTTTCTTTTTATTTCTCTCTTTCCTTTTCTTTGTTTCTTTCTTTTTCTTTGTTTCTTTTTATTTCTTTCTTTCCTTTCCTTTCTTTCTTTCTCTCTTTCTTTCCTTTTCCTTCTTTCTTTTTCTTTCTTTCTTTCTTTTCATTTCTTTCTTTCCTTTCCTTTCCTTTCCCTTCCTTTCTTTCTTTTCTCTCTTTCTTTCTTTCTCTGCTTTTCTTTTTCGTTTTCTTTCTTTTTCTTCTTTTTCTTTCTTCCTCTTTCTTTTCTCTTTTTTCTTTCTTTCTTTTTTTGTTTCTTTCTTTCTTCCTATTTCTTTCTTTCCTTGTCTTTCTTTTCTTTCTTTCTTTCTCTCTTTCTTTCCTTTCCTTTCTTTTTCTTCTTTCTTTTTCTTTCTTCCTCTTTCTTTCTTTCTTTCTTTTTATTTCTTTCTTTCCTTTTCTTTCATTCTTTTTCTTTCTTTTTATTTCTTTCTTTTCTTTCTTCCTCTTTTTTTTCTTTCTTTTTTCTTTCTTCCTCTTTCTTTTTCTTTCTTTCTTTTTCTTTCTTTCTTTATTTTTATTTTTTTATTTCTTTCTTTCGTTTTCTTTCTTTCTTTTCTTTCTTTCTTTCCTTTTCTTTCTTTCCTTTTCTTTCTTTCTTTTTCTCTTTTTTTCTTTCTTTGTTTCTTTTTACTTCTTTTTTCCTTTCCTTTCTTTCTTTTTCTTCCTTTTCTTTCTTTCTTTTCCTTTCTTTCCTTTTCTTTCTTTCTTTTTCTTTCTTTCTTTTTCTTTCTTTTCTTTCTTTCTTTCCTTTTCTTTCTTTCATTTTCTTTCTTTCCTTTTCTTTCTTTCGTTTTCTTTTTCCTTTTATTTTTTCTTTTTCTTTCTTTCTTTCTTTCTCGCTTTGTTTTTCTGTTTTTTCTTTCTTTCTATATTCCTTTCTTTTTCTTTCTTTCTTTCTTACTTTTTGTCTTTGTTTTTATTTATGTCTTTATTTTTCTTCCTTTCTTTCTATCTTTCTTTCTTTTTTCCTTCCTTCCTTTCTCTTTCTTTTTTTCTTTCTCTCTTTCTTTTTATTTTCTTTCTTTCCACTTTTCGCTTTATTTTATTTGATCCTACGAGTACCTTAAACCTAAACTATGTGTTGAATTACGCACTCACTCCAACTACTAATACCCTTTCATACTCTCTTCCCCTCTGTGCTTCTCTCTCTACCTGTTCTCCTGCCCGTCATACTTCCCCCGACTCAGCTTTCTCTCGCACATAGACAACAATCACTTTTATTTATATAAACGCTGCACCTCGTAACCTTAGCAACGCCATCATAACCTCTTTGTCTGTGTAATAGCGGAAAACAAAAAACCATCGCTGAGGGATAACCGCCTCACGTAGGGTTCTAGCCGCTCTCTAATAACAGCCAGTCTGCCCCATTTTACCCGAATCCCAAATTATTGTAATTTGGCCTCTCGAACGCAGCAACGTCGTGCGGACCAGGAATAACTAACTCACTTCATAAGCGGGGCTATCAGGAGCCTGGGGTTCTCAAACTGTGGCGCTTGAGCTGTTTTATTAGAAAGCACATAGTGGGTGTTCGAAGAAGATGGCGTGTGACATGACACGCACAATGTTACGTATCGTGTAGTCCTATTGTACATTATATAATTATGATATGATTTTTATGTTAAATAATTTATAATTCCGTACAGCAAATGTTTCCAGGAAAGAGCCATTAGCCTTTAGCAGAAATGGGTAGGGGAAACTGGAATGATGTAACTACTTGGATTGACAGTAGTAACACTGTTACTATTACTACAGGGACATCACTTTATTTTTACCAACATTTTTAATATTAACCTGGTTATACTCGGAAACACTGTTACCCCCTTCCATTACAGGAGTTTGGGGTTGCCAGTGCAATATGCAAACAAATAATTTTACTAGCTATAGGAGGAGAAAAAAGTAGTGTATCCATTTATGTTACAGGGAAATATAGTATTACGATTTTCAGTTTGGTCATTACTTTACAGTATTTTATCAAAAAACAGTAGAATAGTAACAATTTTTTTCACAAACTCAAGTCTTTAGGCGGTTATATACATTATGCAATGTCTACTTTATTCAGCATATTACTAACCTAATTTATTCCTGAGAATTTTGTGAGCACTTCCGTAAGAAACCCCAATTTCTACAGCTAACTTCTTGACCGACTTATTAGGACCTCGCTGCATACTTTCTCTAGCATCTTCTACAGCATCTTCTGTCACCTTTGTAGGCCATCTTACACTTTTCTTCCTTTCTGTACAACCTGTTGCTCTAAATTTATCTACCAGATTAATGACATTTCTACGAAAATATTCCGTAATGATATAATCAGGAAATTGTGAAAAAAAAAAACTGTTGTTCACATTCGGTTATATTTTAATTCCAGTTTCCATCATCGTCCTTCATACCTACAAATAGTAAAACAAAACTCTTGTTTAAATAATGCTGTTAAATACCGTACCATATTATAGGGTACCTTACTTTCGGTAACTTTAATTTTCACACAGATAAATTCAGTTATGCTACACACCATACTTGTGTGAAAATAAACTTCAATAATATAAGCTTTTTCTTCTATAGAAAATGCAACATATTTTTGAAACATACTGTACTCTGTACTGCTTATTTCACTGCTAGCAACAGCGGCCGTAAGTTTGTGTGACTGACGTTAGCAAGGACATTAGTGAAAGGGGTGGGAGTCAAGTACATTTAGAAACGCAGGTACAATAAAAATTGAAGTAAAAATAAAATGATGTCCCTGTACTATAATTTCAGGAGGTTAGTTTTTGAGATTTTTCAAACCAGAAAGTTCAATACAAGTTGCTCTCCGAGATAAAAATTGTTTTATGTGAAACATTTCATAGCGTGTTTTGGGAAAGCCATTGATTTAATTTCCAATATGCTCAGTCAATTTAAGAGCAGTGTATAATGATATATTATTCAAAGAATTTTAGTTTTGTACTTTAGATGTGCAGAAATTTGATCCGAACAAAATTGTAACTTTGTAAAATTCCTTTTTGCACGATCGTGTTTTTTTTTTGTTGTTGTTGTATTTACAGCTGTTGTTGTGAGGCTTTGAAAGTCAGAATTCCCATATAGAAACTTGTTGCTATGGCAACCGTTCTTCATAACATAAAACTATACTGAAATAGACCCATTACAGTGCAGTTATTGTTACTTAGTTACCATTGCAGTATTATTAATAAGCAATTAAATGAAAAAGTAAATAAACAAATGAATAATACTGTTGAATTATCAGCTGCCTACAACCTAATCTCTCAAATATGGTTTCTCCATTAACATTTTTAAAACAAAGAAGAATGTCAAATACTGTATTAACAGGTGTAAATATTACATGGTCGTACATTGAAATAAACAGTTGCCTGTTCACAGTAAGGAAGGCATAGGTAACACACTCAATAGATAGGCCTATAGAAGTTCCAAACGTAACCTTGCGTTGAAATCCCCTAGAAACACGATAATAAATTTGCTATAAAATACAGAATCACGTAAAACTAAGATAGAAGCTTAAGTAAGTGACTTTCTGTATGAACATAATGGATAAATATTTGAGTTCCAAAGTAGCATATGTTGAGATGGAGGACTTTCTCACAAAGGTTCTGTTCGTATCTTTGATGGCATATTTTGCTCAGTATAACTCGATCATTGTGAACTGTATACTAATTCCAACTTCTGGTTTAGAGTTGCTCTCACTGTAATGCTTTTCATTAATGGCAAAGAGAACCAAAACGTCGGATCCATCATTTTCACTGAACAACTGCCCAAAACATTTCAGAGTGGATTGTTTGTGCAACCTGTTTCGAAGGTCAACATTTTAGAAAGAGTTTTTCAAGACAGTAGGCCTGGTGAGCACAACCTGAGTTGCGGTGGTGATTTAGGATCCTTCGTGGAAATAAACCCCGTCCCTGCAGGGAAGTGGGGCGCCCTGCAATTGATTTATGTCCTCCGCGTGTGGCTTCTTCATTACTAGAATTTGTTTTGTTGATATTGTGTCCAGTGGAAACTACCTGGAAATCTGCAGGAAGCCTTTTGCCTGTCCTGTAGACGTCTGCATGACACTTCCTGAAGGTATCTTCAGAATATTAGCACTACAGTGGCGTAACATGACTTTTGAACGTTAAGAAATCAGTAGCGTAACTTATATTCGTGCTCATTCTCATTTCTGAAGATTCAATTCATGGTCCTTTAATTTTTAGACGTAGATGTCAAACACCTTCGAATCGCGATTCGAAGCTTGTGGAATTATAAAAATTAATAAGTGATCAGAATAATCAGTTATTTATTTATTTATTTATTTATTTACTACTACTGCTGCTACACCTATTACTACTTCTACCACTACTATACTATTGCTGATACTGCTACTACTACTAGTACTTCCTAATGTTACTACTACTGCTGATACTATTACTACTACTAGTGCTACCTAATGCTACTGCTACTACTGCTGATACTGTTACTAGCACTTCTACTACTACTGCTGATACTGTTACTAGCACTTCTACTACTGCTGATACTGTTACTAGCACTTCTACTACTACTCCTGATACTGTTAATAGCATTTCTACTACTACTGCTGATACTGTTACTAGCACTTCTACTACTACTCCTGATACTGTTAATAGCATTTCTACTACTACTGCTGATACTGTTACTAGCACTTCTACTACTACTCCTGATACTGTTACTAGCACTTCTACTACTACTCCTGATACTGTTACTAGCACTTCTACTACTACTCCTGATACTGTTACTAGCACTTCTACTACTACTCCTGATACTGTTACTAGCACTTCTACTACTACTGCTGATACTGTTACTATCATTTCTAGTGCTGCTGCTAATGCTACTACTCCTGATACTGTTACTAGTATTTCTACTACTACTGCTGATACTGTTACTAGCACTTCTACTACTGCTGATACTGTTACTATCATTTCTAGTGCTGCTGCTAATGCTACTACTCCTGATACTGTTACTAGCAGTTCTACTACTACTGCTGATACTGTTACTAGCACTTCTACTACTACTCCTGATACTGTTAATAGCATTTCTACTACTACTGCTGATACTGTTACTAGCACTTCTACTACTACTCCTGATACTGTTACTAGCACTTCTACTACTACTGCTGATACTATTACTACTACTAGTGCTACCTAATGCTACTGCTAGTACTGCTGATACTATTACTAGCACTTCTACTACTACTGCTGATACTGTTACTAGCACTTCTACTACTACTCCTGATACTGTTACTAGCACTTCTACTACTACTCCTGATACTGTTACTAGCACTTCTACTACTACTGCTGATACTGTTACTATCATTTCTAGTGCTGCTGCTAATGCTACTACTCCTGATACTGTTACTAGTATTTCTACTACTACTGCTGATACTGTTACTAGCACTTCTACTACTGCTGATACTGTTACTATCATTTCTAGTGCTGCTGCTAATGCTACTACTCCTGATACTGTTACTAGCAGTTCTACTACTACTGCTGATACTGTTACTAGCACTTCTACTACTACTCCTGATACTGTTAATAGCATTTCTACTACTACTGCTGATACTGTTACTAGCACTTCTACTACTGCTGATACTGTTACTAGCACTTCTACTACTGCTGATACTGTTACTAGCACTTCTACTACTACTCCTGATACTGTTACTAGCACTTCTACTACTACTGCTGATACTGTTACTAGCACTTCTACTACTACTGCTGATACTGTTACTAGCACTTCTACTACTACTCCTGATACTGTTACTAGCACTTCTACTACTACTGCTGATACTGTTACTAGCACTTCTACTACTGCTGATACTGTTACTAGCACTTCTACTACTGCTGATACTGTTACTATCATTTCTAGTGCTGCTGCTACTGCTACTACTCCTGATACTGTTACTAGCAGTTGTACTATTACTGCTGATACTCTTACTAGTACTTCTACTACTGCTGATACTGTTACTAGCACTTCTACTACTACTCCTGATACTGTTACTAGCACTTCTACTACTACTGCTGATACTGTTACTAGCACTTCTACTACTACTGCTGATACTGTTACTAGCACTTCTACTACTACTCCTGATACTGTTACTAGCACTTCTACTACTACTGCTGATACTGTTACTAGCACTTCTACTACTGCTGATACTGTTACTAGCACTTATACTACTGCTGATACTGTTACTATCATTTCCAGTGCTACTGCTACTGCTACTACTCCTGATACTAGCACGTCTACTATTACTGCTGATACTGTTACTAGCACTTCTACTATTGCTGATACTACTACTATTGTTACTACTACTACTACTACTACTACTACTACTACTACTACCTCGTTTCAAAAATGCTAGAGTATATTTCCAGCACGTCGTCGCTGTGATTTCAAGCAAAAGCTCCTAAACTTTATATTGAAATGTATGTGTATTGTTTGATGTGCATAATTTATGGCTAACGGACTGGTAAATATAAAATACGAACAAAATTTTAGGAGAAAACAGATTACAAAGAGAAAAGAAGGCACAAGGGAGAAAGAGAAATAGACGGTGCAAAATAGAGCGATAGCGGAAAAGAAAGAAATTGTGGAAAGAAGAAAGACAGGGAAGGGATGGTGGATGGAAAAGGAAGGGCAGGCAGGAATGAAGTGTGGAGATGTGGTGCCGCCCACCAGCGGACTGCCGGCCTTAATAACACGGCCCGACGACAGCGCCATAAATCCAGCGTATCGAACTACAATGAAAACAGATCGAGAGAGTGTTTTGTTTTTCGTGTAGGCTTTATTGTTGTTTATGAAACGTACCGGCGACGTGATGGCCCTGTAATCGACAGGTCCACTTTCGAAGTTCGATGAGCTGTGAATGGGAATATTATTATTAGCCGTCTGTTTTCGAAACTAGCACCATGTCGTGATGCTGTCGGTATTGGTGGCACTATTAAGCACAGCTGAATGAAAGACTGAATGATATTGGAAATCCCACTGTCATTTCTGTAGCATTGTCGTTACTACCGCCATTGTTACTGTCACAACTGACTTCATTAGTCATTTTTATTGTCACTATTATGCTATTACTATTGTCCTGTTACTATCATATTACTGTCACTGTTATTGTCAGTACTACAGTTGTTACTGTCACAACTGATATTACTCGTCATTGTTACTGACACTACTAATGTTACTGTGACGAGTCATTATTGTTGCCAGTATTACTGTTGTTACTGTCATTGCTACTGTCACTACTACTGTTACTGTCACAACTAGTCATTGTTATTGTCAGTACTATTGTTACTGTCACAACTAGTCATTGTTATTGTCAGTACTATTGTTGTTACTGTCATTGCTACTGTCACTACTTCTGTTACTGTCACAACTAGTCATTGTTATTGTCAGTACTATTGTTGTTACTGTCATTGCTACTGTCACTACTACTGTTACTGTCACGCATCATTATTGTTGCCAGTATTACTGTTGTTACTGTCATTGCTACTGTCACTACTACTGTTACTGTCACAACTAGTCATTGTTATTGTCAGTACTATTGTTGTTACTGTCATTGCTACTGTCACTACTACTGTTACTGTCACGAGTCATTATTGTTGCCAGTATTACTGTTGTTACTGCCATTGCTACTGTCACTACTACTATTACTGTCACAACTAGTCATTGTTATTGTCAGTACTATTGTTGTTATTGTCACAACTGATATTACTAGTAATTTTACTATCATAACTGATATTACTGTCATTGTTACTGTTACAACTGAAATTACTAGCTATTGTTACTGTCATAACTCAGATTACTAGTCATTTTACTGCTACAAATGGCATTACTGCCATTGTTACTGCCAGTAGTGTTATATTATAATGCTACAGACTGTTAGTACCATTTTCCTCTGCTTGGAACTACAGCGACTGGAATCGACGTGGTCGCTACCTGAGAAAATACAGAACACAAAGTTCTTTTTTTTTTTTTCTTTGTTACAATGTTATCTATCACTTGATCCGTGTCTACAGTTGGCTAGACTGCTCGATGGAGGTCAGATCCGCCTCCACTATGTACAGCGCCAAATAATTACCTGAAATACCAGAGATCAGACTGTAACCATGGCGACGGGTATATGAACTCAGTTGTTTTGGTTTCATTCGCGCTGGTATTTGTTATAGCTGGACTTACTTGAGAGTTAGGATCTTGCGGTTATGGGTGAGATAAGGAACTAGAAGACGGAAGAGATATGTACTCGAAGAAATCAGTAGATAGATAAATAAGAGAAGAGAATAAAATCCAGAAAAATAATTATATAAGGGCTATTCCATCTCAAATCGACCGAAATATAGAGAAAATTGACCTTACAATTTTTAAATACAATGAAACTTCTTCTGTCCGTTGACAACTGTGATACAATGCTTTGTGCAAAGTTTGAGGCATCAGAAATTCATAGTGTTTAAATTAAAAATATTTAAATTTATCGTATTTTCATAAAATTAGCAAATTTAAACTGTTGTGGCTCCGAAACCCTTTCACCCAATGATCAAAATCATGGTTTATTTTGATGCTGAAAAGTTAAAGTTTATATTGACATATAAACAGATTTTCTTACTTTTTATGGAAATGGAGAAATTTAGATTTTTCTTAATTAAGACACCTTTGCCCATGAAAAAAATATTTTAAAAATATATGGTTAGATTCCGCTTTGAAAGTACAAATAAACACACATTTTTTTCTGATGGTATGTTGATAAGAAAGTATTGAAAATATCAAATAAAGAAAATAAATAGTACGCGCGTGAACTAACCAGCTGACTGTGAGGCGGGAGCTAGCCGAGACAAGCAAGGCCAGGAGACAAACACGTGATGTTTCGTCTAGTAGCGCATAGCTGGGCTAGCTTTATCACAAGTTTTCATGAACACAGGAGTAAAATGACGCCCAATGCTCGCTTATCTTCATCTCTCGGCCAGTGCGTGCGGTACTGCGCCGTTCAAATCTAGGCGTGTGAATATAATTTATTTAATACCCTCGAAACTTATTGCCGTGACACTAAGCAAACAATGCCGAATCCCTCTTAATAATGCAAGGTTTTTTTCTCAATATTTTTTACATTTCTACAAATGGCCAAAAAGCCTAAGAGCAAGTAAAATCAGATTATCTGTCTCTCTGTATATAATAAAAATAAGGATTACTTCTTAACATAACCTACCAAATGTCAGCTTTAAAATGAGCTCCCGTTCAATGTTCTGCAGTAAATGGTTCCAGAGTTCTGAGCGCTGAAAGAGGCTTGTTTTTATAACATACGCTAAATTTGTCGCTCAATAGTACGAAAACCGTTTGACTTTCGATAGTATGTTTTTGAAAATGCACTCCCCTCAGTACCCTGTATAAATAGGGAAAAAATTAGAGTATAAAAAAATGCGAGGTTTTTTACTGATCCATTTCATATGGAATAGCCCAAGTAGAAAACAAGGGAATAAAAGCATAGAAACCAGAGATAAAAATGACATCGATTAAAACAAAAATTTAAATGTACAGAACGAAACAGAACATGGATGAAGAAACAAACGAAAGGCGATAATAAATAAGGTAAGAGAGATGTGAAGAAGGGGAGATGAAAGCAAACAAGAGTCAAACTTACACAGGAATGTAAGCTAGCTCCAACTAAGGGTACATAATTGTTTCTTTCCGACAGCCACGGTGAAGGGGTGCTTATTATCGCCCCTTCAACAGGTCGCCACGGGGGGAGGGTGTCCCGCAAATTACAGAGCACCGCGCATGGCTCTTTCTTTGTCTGAGAGCTGGCCAGCCAGGGAGGGACGTTTAAATCCAGTTTAGTTGGTCTGTCTCAACTCCCATGCAATGTATACCAGAAAAAATTCTCTACGAATGTCTTTGTTTTCATGGTTATTGTACTTCATTTGTTTCCATGTCTCCATGGTTACATATCATAAGACGGTGACAATATGTACGGTATATATCCGATTCGTTTGTCTTATGATATAAAAGATACAACGCTCATCCAGCTGAATAGATTGTGACAAAACTTCATGTATAACCAGGCCCTGGGGGTAAAATGAATTAGGTGTGGTTTGGTTAGGTGAGTCATCTGAGATCGACGTGAGTACGGAATTTTATTTCCTTCAATGTACGATTTTATTTCGCCAGCCTCCACCACAAGCGCATTTTCTTGTCTTGCCTGCAGCAAACCTTTTCATAACATCATCTTATGGCGGAAATTAAATCAATTCTGAAACTTGTGTGGTGCGCCATTCTGTCCATCTATCTATCTGTCTGTCTGTCTGTCTGTCTGTCTGTCTGTCTGTCTGTCTGTCTATCTATCTATCTATCTATCTATCTATCTATCTATCTATCCATCCAATCTTATCTATCTATCCATCCAATCTTATCTATCTATCTATCTATCTATCTATCTATCTATCTATCTATCTATCTATCTATCTATCTATCTATCTATCTATCTATCTATCTATCTATCTATCTATCTATCTATCTATCTATCTATCTATCCATCCAATCTTATCTATCTATCCATCCAATCTTATCTATCTGTCCATCCAATCTTATCTATCTATCTATCTATCTATCTATCTATCTATCTATCTATCTATCTATCTATCTATCTATCTATCTATCTATCTATCTATCTATCTATCTATCTATCTATCTATCTATCTATCTATCTATCCATCTATCCATCCATCCATCCATCCATCCATCCATCCATCCATCCATCCATCTATCTTAATGTAATCTATCCTATCTAATCTATCTGTCTGTCTGTCTGTCCGTCCGTCCATTCATCCAACCATCCATCCATCTATCCATCCATCCATCTATATACCCATCCATCCATCTATTTATCCATCTATCCATCTATCTATCTATCCATCCATCCATCTATTTATCCATCCATCCATCCATCCATCCATCCATCCATCCATCTATGTATCCATCCATCTATTTATCCATCCATCTATCCATCCATCCATCCATCCATCCATCCATGTATCCATCCATTCATCCATTTATTTATCCATCCATCTATCCATCTATCTATCTATCCATCCATCTATCCATCCATCCATCCATCCATCCATCCATCCATCCATCTATGTATCCATCCATCCATTCATCTATCTATATATCTCTCTGTCTGCCTGCCTGTCTGCCTGTTCATCCACTCGACGGATATGAATGGAGTGTCAATTCAAATTTTAATAGCTACTTTGAAAGTGAATGTGTATGAATACACTTGACGAATGTGATTGGAGAATTACGTCACATGTTAGTGTATTTTTTTAAGTGATTGTGTATTTGTAGACTATACACATATGACTGGTATATCAAATCACATTGGTAGGGTAATGGCATGTTCTCGCTGTATAATTGTGTTGTTTTTCAGTCGAAAATGTTGACTTGGTTTTCTTATTGATTTCTTGTACAGTGACATCAAAAACTTTTTTCCTACGTTTTTATTGTAGCCCTACCTTGTTTATTTACGGTGCAGGCTTTGCTTAATGTAAGTTTTAGTTTCCATGGTGATATTTTACACCGCATAGGTACTATCAGGACATAGTTAAAAATGCAAGGAAAAAGTTTTTTCATGTCACTATGTATGGGACATCTTATCACAAAACTCCTCGAACTGACATCGGCGATCTGATTACAAAAAGTGTGTCATTTACGTAATCCTATAATTTAATACATGCAATCTATGTTTTTTAACTTCTTACAACGGACACATTGTGATCGTCATATGTCCAGTGACGTCTGCCTTAGCTTGTGCCCTTGTAGCACTAACACTGCACATGAAGTGTTTCAGACGACCGACGTGTGTTGAAACCTGAAGACAATTTCATCAAGTTGAGGCGAAAACTAAGAATTCCGATCAGATTGGCTGCAGTGAAGCTATGGCAACCGGATGCCATGGCAACGAGACTAGAATTCATAGCGTCATTTGTTTAATGATTTAATTAAGACTCCGTGTAGCGTTCTGCCTTGCTGTTAATGGAAGCAAAGAATTCAGCTTACCGCAAACTGTACCAGACTTATGTAATGACAATGAGTTTACATTGACCAGGAGGAATGAGATGTTCTGTTGTTTTTCCTTCCTGTTCAGAAGGATTTCTTGTAATTAAGTCATAAGTGAAATGAATTTTTCATGCAGTCTACAGCATCCAGTCGCTATAATAGTCAACAAGTGTTTCGTAATCAATTTCTGGAGCTCTTCGTATCTTCTTATTTTCCAACATTGAAACACGAACGTGCTTCAGTTTCTAGAAGAGTCCTGGGTTCTGAAATCATTACATATTATTATTTCTCTTAACGAATAATTAGGAATTAAAGTACAATATATTTTTAATGAATACATAAAACTAAGCATTGATAATTTCTTAGCACTAACATGAAAATACAGTAGTTACTGTCTCTCGAAATAGACTGTTATCTGAAATCTATATATTTAACAGAATAGTTATAAAACAATATTGTAAAGTGTTTTTAAAAATTGTTTGATTTTGTTCTGCAAATTTTTTTTCCGAGTTCTTGTGTATTTATTTAATTATTTATTTATTTATTTCCTTACTAATTTATTTATTTATACGTTTACTCCATTATTCGCTTATTTTAATTGTTTATTTGTTTATTTATTTATTTATTTATTTATTTATTTATTTATTTAGGTATTTATTTACTCAACTTATTAATTTATTTACCTATTTAATTATTTACTTATTTATTTAATTGATTATATATTTTTCATTTATTTATTTATATTCTTATTCCTTCATTCGTTTGTTTATTAATTATTTACTTATTTATTTATGTACTTATTTGTTTATTTATTTACGTATTCATTTTTATTAATTTCCTTATTAATTTATTTACTTATTTATTCATTTGTTTCAATATTTATTTATTTATTTATTTATTTAATTATTTATTTATTTATGTACTTGTTTTTATTTATTTATTCAATGGTTTATTGTTTCATTTATTACTTTATTTATATATATTAATTTATTTATTCTACATTCATTTATTTATTTGCTTACTCATTTATTTATTTATACGTTTATTCCTTCATTCGTTTATTTGTTTTCTTGTTTATTTCTTTAATTAGGTTTTTCACTTATTTTTGTTCTTATTTATTTATTTAATTATTTATTTATTAACTTATTTACTTCTTTATCCATTTGCTTAATTAACTATTTATTTATTTATATGTTTATTTCTTTATTCGTTTATTTGCTTACGTGTTTATTTATTTAATTAATTATTCATTTATTTATGTACTTATTTATTTACGTATTTATTTATTTACTTATTTAATTAGTTATTTACTTACTTCTTTATTTACTTATTTATTAATTTATTTAAATATTTACTTATTTATATATTTATTTATGTATTTATTTATTTATATATTTATGTATTTATTTATTTATTTATATATTTATGTATTTATTTATTTATTTATTTATATATTCATGTATTTATTTATTTATATATTCATGTATTTATTTATTTATGTATTTATTTATTTATGTATTTATTTATATATTTATGTATGTATTTATTTATTTATTTATATATTTATGTATTTATTTATTTATTTATATCTTTATGTATTTATTTATTTATATATTTATTTATTTATTTATGTATTTATTTATGTATTTATTTATATATTTATGTATTTATTTATTTATTTATTTATATATTCATGTATTTATTTATTTATGTATTTATTTATTTATTTATATATTTATGTATTTATTTATTTATGTATTTATTTATATATTTATGTATGTATTTATTTATTTATTTATATATTTATGTATTTATTTATTTATATATTTATGTATTTATTTATTTATATATTTATGTATTTATTTATTTATATATTTATGTATGTATTTATTTATTTATTTATATATTTATGTATTTATTTATTTATATATTTATGTATTTATTTATTTATTTATATATTTATGTATTTATTTATTTATTTATATATTTATGTATTTATTTATTTATGTATTTATTTATTTATTTATATATTTATGTATTTATTTATTTATGTATTTATTTATTTATGTATTTATTTATATATTTATGTATGTATTTATTTATTTATTTATATATTTATGTATTTATTTATTTATATATTTATGTATTTATTTATTTATATATTTATGTATTTATTTATGTATTTATTTATTTATATATTTATGTATTTATTTATTTATTTATATATTCATGTATTTATTTATTTATGTGTTTATTTATTTATTTATATATTCATGTATTTATTTATTTATGTATTTATTTATTTATTTATATATTTATGTATTTATTTATTTATTTATTTATATATTTATGTATTATTTATTTATTTATTTATATATTTATGTATTTATTTATTTATTTATTTATATATTTATGTATTTATTTATGTATTTATTTATTTATTTATAGATTTATGTATGTATTTATTTATTTATATATTTATGTATTTATTTATTTATATATTCATGTATTTATTTATTTATTTATATATTTATGTATTTATTTATTTATGTATTTATTTATTTATTTATATATTCATGTATTTATTTATTTATGTATTTATTTATTTATGTATTTATTTATATATTTATGTATGTATTTATTTATTTATATATTTATGTATTTATTTATTTATATATTTATGTATTTATTTATTTATATATTTATGTATTTATTTATGTATTTATTTATTTATATATTTATGTATTTATTTATTTATTTATATATTCATGTATTTATTTATTTATGTATTTATTTATTTATTTATATATTCATGTATTTATTTATTTATGTATTTATGTATTTATTTATATATTTATGTATGTATTTATTTATTTATTTATATATTTATGTATTATTTATTTATTTATTTATATATTTATGTATTTATTTATGTATTTATTTATTTATTTATAGATTTATGTATGTATTTATTTATTTATATATTTATGTATTTATTTATTTATATATTCATGTATTTATTTATTTATATATTTATTTATTTATATATTTATGTATTTATTTATTTATGTATTTATTTATATATTTATGTATGTATTTATTTATTTATTTATATATTTATGTATTTATTTATTTATATATTTATGTATTTATTTATTTATATATTTATGTATTTATTTATTTATGTATTTATGTATTTATTTATTTATATATTTATGTATTTATTTATTTATGTATTTATTTATTTAATCTGGTGGCCTTAAGGCCATCAGACTTTCTCTACCTCACCATCTTAATACAAACAGGCATATAAAAAACAACGCGTGCATAGAGAGGAATAACCAAGAAATAGAAATAAAATTACAAATACAAAAATTAAAAAAGAAGGGCTTGAAAAAAAATACTGCTTAATTCTATGAAAACGTATTTCCTTCAGTGCTTTCTTTAACGTGGGACCACTTCTTTTTGTGCACAACTCGAAAAAAAAATTAACAAAAATTACAATATTGTCACTTTTGATAGTTAGCCCTATATAGATACCATCGTAATGTATTCGTTTGTCAAAAAAATCTTCATTTGTTCATTCATGATCCCAGTTATGCTTCTATTACAACACTGATCAAATAGAATGCGCAACCTATTCTTATAGGCGTATGTTATATTCGTTTTTATATTTTAGGGGTTATGTGCATCGTAGCATTTCCTGACAGAAACCACCCACCCATACGGGATATCTCTTTATATAGACAATTCAAACGATAATGATGACGTATTAATAACTGAATAACGTATTTTGATGCTTCTTTATTTCAGTTATTTTTATCTTTATACTAGGAGGCCGTGTTGAAAACAGTTGCTGTAGATCTGTGATTTCGATATCAGATGGCCTTGGAAAAAAATTCACGTGAAACGTTTTTTGGTATATAAACGCGTAACTAAATACTAAACTTAATTTTAATTGAATAAAGAATTGTTATTCGTACACAAATGGGTGTGATTAATAAATGGGGGGAGTATAAAGACAAAATAATACAATTCTGAAATTCTTTTCTCTGTAACGACATATTATTCATTACGATTTCTAACAACCCATTGTCGTTAGTTTCGATTATAGTTACAAAAATAGTTAACGAGAAGGCTCCGTCTTGTTAAATTTAAATGCGGGGAGTATGAAGACAGAAATGAAAAGAAATATCAAACTTTTATTTCAAATATCAAACATCATTACAGTTTTTAAAAATTCACGATATAGAATCGGCTGAACTTATCAGTAAACATGGACTAACTCTTTACAACGAAATACATTCTTTACCATGGCAACCGCTTCGCTTTTGTTTATAATGAAGATCGAAGACTAACTAAATATCAAAAGAAATGTCACACTTTTGTTTAAAATACAAAAAATCATTACAGTCCTCCACACCTGTGGAGTAACGGTCAGCGCGTCTGGCTGCGAAACCAGGTGGCCCGGGTTCGAATCCCGGTCGGGGCAAGTTACCTGGTTGAGGTTTTTTCGGGGTTTTCCCTCAACCCAATACGAGCAAATGCTGGGTAACTTTCGGTGCTGGACCCCGGACTCATTTCACCGGCATTATCACCTTCATATCATTCAGACGCTAAATAACCTAGATGTTGATACAGCGTCGTAAAATAACCCAAGAAAATAAATCATTACAGTCTTTAAAAATTCACGATATAGAATCGGCTAAACTTATCAGTAAACATGGTCTTAAGTCTTTACAACGAAATACATTCGTTTCCTTGGTAACCGCTTCGATTTTGTTTAAAATGAAGATGGAAATCTAACGAAACATCAATACCCTTTAGTAATTCATTAAATGTTCTCATTTATGTACGTCTTTTTTTAATAATAGTTCAAGAATATAAACTATTAGGCCTGTACTGAACGTTTGGTACAGTATTATCTGATGGGGGATGAAACCTTCCTTCCTCTCTACGTCTAGCTGAAGAAGTAACCTTTGCGAGCCAGTCTGTTAGTTCGCCATCTCGGAGTTTAATTGTTGCCGATGGCAGTGCCTATATAAACAAAAGACAGAATCCCTTAGTCACGCCAGGGCCCGGGGCGGCTGTGGAACAAAGGAGGGGCGAGGGTCGGAAATTTTATCTGCGAGGTGACCGTGGGAAGCCGGCGAACTGCAGGCATTGTGCAAGCGATGCGACAATTAAATGTACGGACGAGAATTCAGCCTAGCTTATCTATCTGAGAATAGTCTAGGGCAACTGTGTAGGGAGCGATTATGTTAGGAGAGAAATGTACTGTAAGCCTACTTAAAAAAATGACATATGCTACATTAATATACGTGTAGGCTATTTCCTAAAAAAATCGGTTCTTTCTTAAGTATCTGAGCACTCAAAAAATCTACCAATTTGGATATGTTATCTTTTATATCCATAATATGTCCATATTCTCTTATTTTAGTTTCTATTTTACTGACACTTAACTGTACCTCTTCTGTCATCAAATTCTACCTTACTTACTTACAAATGGCTTTTAAGGAACCCGGAGGTTCATTGCCGCCCTCACATAAGCTCGCCATTGGTCCCTATCCTGAGCAAGATTAATCCAGTCCCTACCATCATATCCCACCTCCCTCAAATCCATTTTAACCCCTTTACTCCCACTATTCCCAAATGGGAACATGCATTATTTACGGCGTAAATGATTTGAGAGGACCATTATCATCTTACTTTGTTTCTTATGTGTCAATAAGTAGGAATATGTAAGAAACACCAACATTTTTAATAAAAAATAATTTGGGCATAAATAATTTGGGCAATTCTGAAATATTTATATTCCAATCATTGAAAGTGTCTTGGGATCAAATGGGTTAATATTATCTTCCCATTTACGTCTCGGCCTCCCTAAAGGTCTTTTTCCCTCCGGTCTCTCAACTAACACTCTATATGAATTTCTGGATTCGCCCATACGTGCTACATGCCCTGCCCATCTCAAACGTATGGATTTAATGTTCCTAATTATGTCAAGTGAAGAATACAATGCGTGCAGTTCTGCGTTGTGTAACTTTCTCCATTCTCCTGTAACTTCATCTCGCTTAGCCCCAAATATTTTCCTAAGCACCTTATTCTGAAACACCCTTAACCTATGTTCCTCTCTCATAGTGAGAGTCCCAAGTTTCACAACCATAAAGAACAACCGCTAACATAACTGTTTTATAAATTCTAACTTTCAGATTTTTTGACAGCAGACTGGATGACAAAAGCTTCTCAACCGAATAATAACAGGCATTTCCCATATTTATTCTGCGTTTAATTTTCTCCCGAGTATCATTTATATTTGTTACTGTTGATCCAAGATATTTGGATTTTTCCACTCCTTCCAAGGATAAATCTCCAATTTTTATATCTCCATTTCGTACAATATTCTCGTCACGAGACATAATCATATATTTTGTCTTTTCGGGATTTACTTCCAAACCTATCTCTTTACTTGCTTCCAGTAAAATTCCCGTGTTTTCCCTAATCGTTTGTGGATTTTCTCCTAACATATTCACGTCATCCGCATAGACAAGCAGCTGATGTAACCCGTTCAATTCCAAACCCTGCCTGTTATCCTGAACTTTCCTAATGGCATATTCTAAAGCGAATTTAAATTTTACCAATATCAAAATTTCATTTCTCTCATTTTCTGTTAAAAACGTCTTGTTTTATGCTGATTTCATCAATAAAACGTCTTTCATAACACAAGTATTAAAATATACCAGCAATAAAATTGTTACCATAGCAACCATGATAGTGCTTCCTATAAAAAATGAAATACTACATTAAAAAGGAATATTTTGTTTCAGACGATTCATAACACAAATATTAAAAAATATACCAGCAATAAAATTGTTACCATAGTAACCATGATCATAAGGCTTCCGTATAAAAAAATGAAATACTACATTAAAAAGGAATATTTTGTTTCAGACGATTCATAACACAAATATTAAAAAATATACCAGCAATAAAATTGTTACCATAGCAATCATGATCATAAGGCTTCCGTATAAAAAAATGAAATACTACATTAAAAAGAAATATTTTGTTTCAGACGATATTAAATCTGACAGATTCCGTGGTCTGATGGTGAACATACTTGGCTTCCAGATTTAGAGGTCACGGTTTAGATTCCCGGGCTCTGCTCTTGGAAAATCTATATATATAATTTGAACTGGTAATGGAAATTACGGGAAAAAGGCTGGACGGATTTTAATAAATTACCCCTCATTTTGAAGCTTGGAACTCAAAGTTTTTCGGAAAAATAGTAGTTTTAGTGAAATGTCAATTTTTAAACATAATTTTCCTATTTTTCAAAATCCACCTGCCGTCAGTTTTGAGAACTAGCTAATAGCATTCACGGCCGACTTGATATTACCTTCGCTTTTTTGTAAAGGAGAAGCGAAGCGAGCGTCAAGTCGGCCGTGTTGCATTTCAGAATAAAACAAAACACACACTACAGTAAACAATATTACACGAAGGCCATGATCTGCAAGAATGCTGACATATTTAGAGCTCAAATTAAATTGGTTATTAAAAACTTAACTTACTAAAAATAATTTACAGGTTCGATTCTGTGGTGTGTACAGCTGTGTATTGGATATTAAAAACGACAAAACTTGAGGTGGTTTGATGACATTATTACCATTAGAAATGAAATTTTATTGTAGTTAATGCCATGACGTGACTATTTTTCATTGATTATACATATTAATGCTATATTGATGATATGAAAGTGAAACGTTTTGGGGTTATATAAGTAGATGTAGAGAATAACTTAAATTAGATTTTGATTTCTATATTTTACTGAGTGGCGGCTACATAGTATATGTTACTGAAAACTATAAAACTTACGTAAGATAATAATATTATTAAAAATCAAATATTTTTATAGTTATTAATCAAGTGGGGTTGGGTCTTTTTCATATATTTCATGGCGGTGTGGTGTAGATATTTATATGCGTGGTTCTCTTCAGTATTGGCTCGAGAGAGAGTATGTTTCATTATTATGGAAGCAAATAACTTTCAGAATGTCTGATATTCTTCATCTATACTAATAATAAATCTGTAGCCGAAATTTTTCTGGTGATTTTCGATTTTCCAAAAATAATTGGTCCTAACATATATAATTAACCACCCTGAAACCGAAAATCGCTTTTTTGAAATTTTTGTTTGTATGTCTGTCTGTCTGTCTGTATGTTTGTTACCTTTTCACGCGATAATGGCTGAACCGATTTATATGAAAATTGGAATATAAATTAAGTTCGTTGTAACTTAGATTTTAGGCTATATGGCATTCGAAATACTGTATTTAAAACGGGGGTTATAAGGGGACGTGAATTAAATAAATCGAAATAGCCTATCTCGCTTATTATTGATTTTTGTGAAAAATGTCACATAACAAAAGTTTCTTTGAAAATGATTTCCGATAATTTTTATTCTTTGAAAAATTTTGATAGGACTGATATTTAATGAGATAAATGAGTTTTAAAATTAAAATAACGCCATCTAAGACGGTGCAATGAATTAAGAACAAATGACTTCGTCTATAAGGGGCCTTGGACAACAACAATCGAAACAGGGGCCTTGGACATCAACAATCGAAAGCTATTAAATATAGCCTATAGATTTAGTATGCAGTAATAGTACGTTAGCTTAGCAATCCATTATTTTATAATTCAAATTTTAACTATGCTCAATTGAATCGTGTTAAAATACATAAAATATATATGCAATAAATGCAATGCAAAAAAAATTGGGTAATGAGCGAAGCAGATTATCTTGCTCTGTTGTAAAAGCTGTTCCCTGGATCAAACGTCCTATTTTAATTATGTAATTACTTTATATTTATTTTTAATGGGTACAGCGGAGCGCACGGCTACGGCTAGTTGAAAATAAATCTGAAAAATGTTTATTTGAACGTCTAATGAACTTAGTTTGCAGCATTTGCTGCACAAGCCACTAGTTTTTCTTGAAAAAGAAAAGTTCTCTGCATGTCTAGAGTTCTGTAAATTTGTATGATTGCGAGTGTGTTGGGTTATTGCTTAAGCAATCTTAAAATAAATTGTAATGTATCAGGACTGTCGCTAGTCTGGAATCTAACACATATTTCAACGTCATATTATTGACAAAGCAAACCTATCTGTAATGCCAAGCAGAAAGTTGTACGAGCTGCTACAGAGGTTATAATAAAAAAAAAGACATTAAAAAAGCCCTAGTAATTTAAAAATATTCTCGATGACGTAATAACTCGTAAAAATATGTATATATTTTTTTTTTTTTGTAAAACCAGTGTAGTCAAATTTAGTACAATATAACAGCGCTCAGTTTTCTCTAAATAGGGGCCTATTAGATTAAATGGAACCGATCTCAAAGAATCTGTAAGTACAAAGTTTGATGGTTTAGAGTTGGATAATCACTTAAACTGCAAAACACACATTAGAATACAGGGTGTACCGTAAGTAATGTCATTAATTTCAGGGGGTTATTCTTTGAGATATTTAAAAAACAAAACAGTTTAATACAATTTTGCTCGTTTTTGTTTTCTTCTCGAGATAAAAATTGTTTTATATGAAACATTTCACAGCGTGTTTTGGGAAAGCCATTGATTTAATTCCCAATATGCTCAGTCAATTTAACAGAGCAGTGTATTATGATAATAAATGATTGAAACAATTTTAGTTTTGTTCTTTAAACGTGCAGAAATTTGAACTAAACAGATGTAACTTTTCGTTCTGAAAAAGAATTTTAAAATGTTACATTTTTTCAGGTCAGATTTCTGCACATTTAAAGGACAAAACTAAAATTCCTTCACTGATTTATTACCATTATACACTGCTTTCTTAAATTGACTGAGCATATTGGGAATTAAATCAATGGCTTTCCCAAAACACGCTGTGAAATGTTTCATATAAAACAATTTTTATCTTTAAAAGGGAGCAAAAACGAGCAAAATTGTATTAAACTTTTTTGTTCGAAATATCTCGAAGAACAACCCCCTGAAATAGTAACATTACATAGAGTTTACCCTGTACAATATTAGCCCTAAATTTGTACGCTGTCTGTTATTCTGTCATGCATTCAGATTATTACCTTCTATTGGATTTTTCTTTTTTTTTTTTCAGAAAAAATTTGGGGTCTCATCCTTTTAACACAACTGTATTGGTAAGTTTATTCAACTTTTATATAAGTGTTATTGGTAGGGCTAGGATTTTGATGAAATTGCATCTTTTTTCTAGTAAGCCAGAAACACAGCTGTTTTAGTATTTATATGCGATGAGATGAACTGAGTGTTTTAACACACATTTGTTAGGGCATTTTTTTGCATTTTTTGCCTGATTCAACTCATTAGAGCATCTTTTGTTTTATTCGGCCATTTTTCAGGCATTTTCATTTAATTTTGGCCATAAATCTCCATTATTAATGTAAAATAATGTTTATTTCCTTTGATATTTTCTCTACATATTTTGTCCATTAATACCCATTATTTTGTATATTATTTTAATCAAATCAAGATTTCAGGTATAACTCCCTGTAAAGTTGATTTGAATAATTTCGAGGGAAAAATTGTTCCGGAGCCGGGTATCGAACCCGGGACCTTTGGTTTAAGAGGGAAAAATTGTGTCGGTGTCGGTTAGAGTTCCCGAGTAGCTCAATGGTAGAGCGTTGGTACGTTAAACCAAAGGTCCCGGGTTCGATACCCGGCTCCGGAACAATTTTTCCCTCGAAATTATTCATTATTTTAATCGTTTTTCTACACAAATATTGCCATTTTAACGTAGTACACCCATGTAATGGATCAGTCCAACCACCCCTTCAATATAGGCTCCTCTATACCTGCTAATTCCGGATAAGAGTGGCCTTGTGATGGGCTACATGGAAACTAAAAGTAAAGTAAATCCATGGCTCTACAGCCCATGAAGGGCCAGGACCGACCAGCTGACTGCTGACCTCACGTCCACATGCCGAAGCAGAGGTGAACGATCATACATGGAAACTACATCATGTAAAATAATTAATTAAGTAAGTAAGTAATGACTTTATTTAATTAAAGTGTACTACTTAGAAAAAATTTTGTAAAATATTTAATTTAATTATTAATCTAAATATTAAGTAGTACAAAACCTCTTTTCCTATTAAGCCAATTATGTAAGATCAATTTTTAGGGCATTTTAAGGACATTTTTGAAAGATTTTTAGGTGATAAATGCATTGCTTTTAGGACATTTTTTTCATTATTTATAGGTCATCAAAATCCTAGCCCTAGTTATTGGTTAAACAACTCCTATTTCCAAACGAATGTTTTCAAAATTTAACCTGTTGTACTTTTACATCAGTATTAAATACTTAAAATGTAGCAGAGACTTGGCAACAGCGCTTGTTATGTATGTTATTACGAAGGAAACTGGAGGAAGTGCGCCTCCTGTGTTTGATATGCATCTCAGGAGGCCTTGACAGGCGCCGCCACACGCAGAAACAAGCCCAGCAACTAGACGCCCATAGCTGAACAGGTGCGCGAGATTATGCTCTCTGCTAGGCCCTTTGCAGGACTATTCCTCATCGTACACAAAGCATTCATGCTGAAAAAGGAAAATCAACTTCTGAGTACGTCAGATACCAAGAAATCTCTGTCATGAATACTACACATTAGATCATTCAATGTAGAGTTACTATAGCAACGTTTCTTCTTTTGTCTTTTCATAATAATTACATTGTAATCGGTTATTTCTCATAGTTAGCACGTAAATGGATGTCGATTTACACTGAACAGTTCATTACTGCAGTCTGGTTACTACAGCAACAGCTTTTCTTTCGTCTTTTTTTTTTTCTTTTTGTTTAGTTTCTCTTTTATTTTTTGTTACCACGGCAACCTCAGTTATAGCAAGATAGGTTAATTTTCTCTGAAAGCTATAAAGTTTTACACGTTAAATGGAACAAGAGCCAGTTTTGAAACTTGTTTTCAGTGTATATATACGGAACAATGCCTAGAAAAACCAAGTGTCTCGTCGACAAAATTTGAATTAGATGCAGGATGTGTTGTTCTCAAATAGAATTCTGATCGGACCCTGCTAGAGTGTACACAGCGAGCAACATACCTGTAATTATTGGCCATTGAGTTTTATTGCGAGAAAAAAACTGAACATCGCGTTATCCAGTTATTGCATTCTTAAGTACGAAATTAATACTCTAGAACAGGTATAGAGGGCTCATGATAATATTAATATTAATACTAACAACATTCATCAAATTCCTGTTATTGCGTGAAACTTTTATGTTGTTCGTGATTGTTATTGTTAGCGTGGTTGGGATTGTAAGGATGTTTAGGATTTGAAATAAAAGTCTGATATTTCTTTTCATTTCTGTCTTCATATTTCCCGCAGTTAACTAATCTAGAGACAACAATGCAATTGATAGTCGAAACGATTCACACATCAATATGACGTCAATGAGTTGTTTGAAATTGTAATGAATAATAACATGTCATTACAGAGAATTGGATTCATTTGGAAATTAATACCACAGTTTTAAGTACTTTAGAAATAGGCTATGTTAAATTAATTTTTGTCTTTATGCTCCCCGCATTTATTAATCACCCCATTTGTGTGTGAATAATATTTTTTTTTACCTAAAATATAGAAAAACACAGAACAAAATAAACAAAAAAAGGAGAAACACTTAGTGTAGTGAGAACCCAATACACTACAACCAATTTTTTCCTTAACGAAAAGTGTTTAAAAAAAACTATCCTATTCTAAAGTATGTTGGTTTAATTTACAGACACCAATATTATATTATATTATATTATATTATATTATATTATATTATATTATATTATATTATATTATATTATATTATGCTACATTTTATGCTCGACCATACCGAAATGTTGTAATTATACACCTGGTAGCAGCCCTTTAATGGACCCCATTAAAGTACACCTATTCATTAAAGTTCAGGTGTTCCACCAATCAGAAAACACCATTGTAGCAATATGAAAGCGCAAGTATCGATTGTTCTCGGATATGCAATCGAAAGACAACTAGCGAAAAGTCACGGAGGCTGGAAATCCAATACTGTCGCAGAAGGTTATGTTCTGTTATGTCCTGTTACTATAATAATTAGCGTTAATTGTAAATAATATTAAAATAAATTCAATTTGTCATTTCCGTTTTTCAATGTCTAATTCAATTTGAAGGTTATATCAAGATTAATGTTTATTTTACTCTCTAGATTATATCAAGGTCAATGACATTTGTTTCTCGGAAAAAATCAATACTTTCGCGTCTGCGCACATCTCACAATTTACGAGGTATTGCACAAGATCAGTTCCGCTCCCCAGTCAGATAAGAATAATATTGAATGCTTATGAATAATTTCAAGTTAGAAATATGGTCGAGCATAAAAAGTCGTATGAAACTTGACTACGATGGTAATTAAGACGCTCGTATGAAAATTATGAAACTCGCTTGCGCTCGTTTCATAAACATACTCGCGTCTTAATTACTACCATTATAGGCTCGTTGTATAATGTACTAATATTATACCGGTATTATAATCGCACTCGTGTTATAGACGTACTGCTCCCTTCCTGTTCTAATCCATCTTAAATATATGCCAGCATACTTAAAAATAACATAGCACAGCCGCTGTAGCTTATTTCAGCGTACAGAAACTCTTAAAGAAATTCAACTCTTATTCTGCATCAGTCCCGAATTTCATTGCGATAAAAGCAGCATTGAAATCACTAGAGCGGTTCATTCGCGTGTTTTTCTACGTTACGTTTCCATGGCGATGATCTAATGTAAAGAGATTGTACCGTCCAAATGTCGGTAATTTTTAACGCACGACAAGCTGATTCTCGCTTGTTTTCGAGTACGCGCGAATGCTACCATGGTGACCAGCTCCCACGCCCAGCTGCTCAGGTTATTCACTTGTCACAACCTCAGTGTTGTTCTCAAACTGCGAGTACAACCGTAGCTCTGTGCAGTAGCAATGGTTGCGAGTTTCTGTATTTCCCTCTTGTTCTGTCTTCAATGTTCTCCTGTTACTCTTTGCATATCCGTCTTTACATTTCATTTTTTGTCTTCTTTATAGATCTTTCTTCTCTACTTTTAACTTAGTTTCTTTCTTCTTTTATGTTCTTCATTTTTTGTTTCTTTCCTTTTCTTTCCTTCTTTTATTTTCTTCTTTTTATTTCCTATTCTATTTTATTCTTTTTATTTCCTTCCTTTATTTTCTTCATTTTAGTTCCTTTTTTACTTTCTTCTTTTTATTTCCTTCTTTTATTTTCTTTTTATTTTCTTCTTTTTTATTCTTTTCTCTTTATTTCCTTTTTATTTTCTTCTTTTTATTTCCTATTTTATTTTATTCTTTTTATTTCCTTCTTTATTTTATTTTTATTTTCTTTTTATTTTCGTTTTATTTCCTTCTTTTATTTTTTTCTTTTTATTTCCTTCTTTTTTATTCTCTTCTTTTTATTTTCTTCTTTATTTTATTTTTATTTTCGTTTTATTTCCTTTTATTTTTTTCTTTTTATTTCCTTCTTTTTTATTCTCTTCTTTTTATTTCCTTCTTTATTTTATTTTTATTTTCTTTTTATTTCCTTCTTTTATTTTTTCTTTTTATTTCCTTCTTTTTTATTCTCTTCTTTTTATTTCCTTCTTTTTTATTCTCTTCTTTTTATTTGCTTCTTTTATTTTCTTCTTTTTATTTCCTTTTTTGTTTCATTTTATTTCCTTTTTTATTTTATTTTTTATTTTCTTTTTATTTTCTTTTTATTTCCTTCTTTTATTTTTTTCTTTTTATTTCCTTCTTTTTTATTCTCTTCTTTTTATTTTCTTCTTTTATTTTCTTCTTTTTATTCCCTTTTTTGTTTCATTTTATTTCCTTTTTTATTTTATTTTTATTTTCTTTCTATTCCCTTCTTTTATTTTCTTCTTTTTATTTCCTTCTTTTATTTTTTTCTTTTTATTTCCTTCTTTTATTTTCTTCTTTTTATTTCCTATTTTATTTTATTATTTTTATTTCCTTCTTTTATTTTCTTCTTTTTATTTCCTATTTTATTTTCTTCTTTTTATTTCCTTCCTTTATTTTCTTCTTTTTATTTCCTTCTTTTATTTTCTTCTTTTTATTTCCTTCTTTTATTTCCTTCTTTTTATTTCCTTCTTTTATTTTCTTCTTTTTATTTCCTATTTTATTTTATTATATTTATTTCCTTCTTTTATTTTCTTCTTTTTATTTCCTTCTTTTATTTTCTTCTTTTTATTTCCTATTTTATTTTATTATTTTTATTTCCTTCTTTTATTTTCTTCTTTTTATTTCCTATTTTATTTTCTTCTTTTTATTTCCTTCCTTTATTTTCTTCTTTTTATTTCCTTCTTTTATTTTCTTCTTTTTATTTCCTTCTTTTATTTTCTTCTTTTTATTTCCTTCTTTTATTTTCTTCTTTTTATTTCCTATTTTATTTTATTATATTTATTTCCTTCTTTTATTTTCTTCTTTTTATTTCCTTCTTTTATTTTCTTTTTATTTTCTTCTTTTTTATTCTTTTCTCTTTATTTCCTTTTTTTATTTTCTTCTTTTTATTTAATATTTTATTTTATTCTTTTTATTTTATTCTTTTTATTTCCTTCTTTATTTTATTTTTATTTTCTTTTTATTTTCGTTTTATTTCCTTCTTTTATTTTCTTCTTTTTATTTGCTTCTTTTATTTTCTTATTTTTATTTCCTTTTTTGTTTCGTTTTATTTCCTTTTTTATTTTATTTTTATTTTTTTTTTATTTTCTTCTTTCATTTTCTTCTTTTTATTTCCTTCTTTTATTTTCTTCTTTTTATTTCCTATTTTATTTCATTATTTTTATTTCCTTCTTTTATTTACTTCTTTTTATTTCCTTCTTTTATTTTCTTCTTTTTATTTCCTATTTTATTTTATTATTGTTATTTCCTTCTTTTATTTTCTTCTTTTTATTTCCTTCTTTTGTTTTCTTCCTTTTATTTCCTTCTTTTATTTTCTTCTTTTTATTTCCTTCTTTTATTTTCTTCTTTTTATTTCCTTCTTTTATTTTCTTCTTTTTATTTCCTTCTTTTATTTTCTTCTTTTTATTTCCTTCTTTTATTTTCTTCTTTTTATTTCCTATTTTATTTTCTTCGTTTTTATTTCCTCCTTTTATTTTCTTCTTTTTATTTCCTTCTTTTATTTTCTTCTTTTTATTTCCTTCTTTTATTTTCTTTTTTTATTTCCTATTTTATTTTCTTCTTTTTATTTCCTTCTTTTATTTTCTTTTTATTTTCTTCTTTTTTATTCTTTTCTCTTTACTTCCTTTTTTTATTTTCTTCTTTTATTTAATATTTTATTTTATTCTTTTTATTTTATTCTTTTTATTTCCTTCTTTATTTTATTTTTATTTTCTTTTTATTTTCGTTTTATTTCCTTCTTTTATTTTTTTATTTTTATTTCCTTCTTTTATTTTCTTCTTTTTATTTCCTATATTATTTTCTTCTTTTTATTTTCTTCTTTTTATTTCCTATTTTATTTTCTTCTTTTTATTTCCTTCTTTTATTTTCTTCTTTTTATTTTCTTCTTTTTATGTTCTTCTTTTGTTTTCTTCTTTTTTTTGTTTGTTTGTTTCTTTTATTTCCTTATTTTTGTTCTTTCTTCCTTTCTGCCCTTCCGCTTTTTCTCTTTTTAATTTATTTTCCATTAATTCAATTCATATTTCTTTTCCATTCATTTATTTTCTTTCTTTGGTTCTGTCTTCCTTGTTATCTCTTCATTCATTCACACTTATTTACCTTTCTCCCTCTTTCTATTTCCCTTTCAATGTTAATTATTTTCTTTCATGCTGCCTTACTCGTTGCTAGGGAATTTGCATTGAGAGGTAGAGAATGAGACATTTAAAGTGGAAGATAGAGAATGATAGCCTACATTTAAAATAGGAGGCAAAAATGAGATAAGGTAGAAAATGAGGCATTAAAATTAGCGATAGAAAATGACATTAGTATTGACGATGGGTGATAAAAGCCATGTTGAAGATTGTATCTATGTTAGAAAATGACACTTTAAACACGGAAGATAAGAAATGAGATATAAAAGATAAAAAATGAGGCATTGAAGATGACGGATATAAAATGAGACGTTAAAGATGGACGGTGGAGAAAGATAAATGTCTGTCTGACTGGACTTGAAGAAGTGAACACGTGCCCATCAGTATGCGACAGAGTACACCGCCCGGGGCGCGAACCCTAGTAAAATTGCGCGTAACTAGGAGAGCAAACACGGCGGGCGTCTATCACGAATATCAATCGCCTTATAATGAAATTCCGAGCCCGCTGCGCTCTTGGTGCTTCTTTTGTTTCGTCCCGGGGATAAGTGTTGCTGATGGAGAGCTAGATCGTTGTTTGTCTTCTCGCCGACTGTAATTTCTGTGATTACCGGGCGGCGTGCTGTAAGGTCCACGTCACGATGGAATCGCTCCACAAAATGACACTTAAAGGAAATCACGATCTTTATCGCAGTTTCCATGGCGATGGTCGTGGAATTCAGGTAAAAAAACAAAAAGGTAACGATTCCGTGCTTCAGAAACAAATGAAGGTGAACTATGTGACAATGTACACCAAACGCATTGGATTACTGTTGAAATGGAAAGAAATGACGTAATTCATAAAGCTGGAGGCAAGGAGAGAGAAGGAGAGAATATCTAGAAAAGTATAGAGAGAAATTTCGAAGGAAAGAGAAAGAAATAATTCACGAATAAATAAAAACAAAGATGGAAAAAGGAAAGGAGTAAAAGAAGAACAATTTAAAAAGCAAGGACGAAGAAAAAATAAAAAGGCCTATATTGAAAAGTTTCAGTGCAACAATTATGGTAAAAATATTACGTTTTATTTAACGACGCTCGCAACTGCAGAGGTTATATCAGCGTCGCCGGATGTGCCGGATTTTGTCCCTCAGGAATTCTTTTACATGCCAGTAAATCTACTGACATGATCCTGTCGCATTTAAGCACACTTAAATGCCATCGACCTGGCCCGGGATCGAACCCGCAACCTTGGGCATAGAAGGCCAGCGCTATACCAACTCGCCAACCAGGTCGATATTACGGTTAAAAATATATAGTACTTGCAATTATGAAACTATTATTATACAAGTGCGTAATAGATATTGGAAATAGAAAAGACTATCAGGTGGCCCGGGTTCGAATCCCGGTCCGAAAAGTTACCTGGTTGAGGTTTTATCCGGGATTTTCCCTCAACCCAATAGAGCAAATGCTGGGTAACTTTCGGTGTTGGACCCCGGACTCATTTCACCGGCATTATCACCTTCATTTCATTCAGACGCTAAATAGCCTTAGATGTTGATACAGCGTCGTAAAATAACCCACTACAATTAAATAGAAAAGACTTTTGTGCGAGATCGTGCGTATTTGCTTGGTTTCCGCACAAAACCAATCCGCGGAAAGTATAAGATTCCACATTCAGTATTCCCAACCTAACACATAACAATTTCCCTCTTCTTACCGCTTAAGTGACATATTGATTTTACTGCTTTAGGCTTTTAACATATTATTTTTAGAGACGTTCAATATAGTAATAATTATAAATTGGAAACTTACCACAGCAATTTCACCAAAATTGCACTGTTAATTATTGTTTTTAAATATTTGCAAAAATTAAGTAAACTCTACAACTCCACTAAAGTTACTGCATTCGTGATGCAAGTAACATTAAGGAAGCCGTGAAAAAATCAACAAGATTCCAGATGCCGATGTTATTACTGCAATATGTTATATAAATAATATTGTTAAAATATTAAAATGAAAAATAAATCATTACATAACCTTACCGTTTGTTTTAAGTTCGCATTTATAGACTGGGGGAAAAAAAGACAGACGTATATCACGGCCTGCTGGAGTATAGTAAACACAGAAAACATTTTAAAGCAACAATGTTGAAGATAGATATTTTTGTTTTGCAAATTTGCCGTCATTTAACAGAAACCAAGATGGAGATTTCATTGCAACTAATTAGAAATTCCTCTTTCAGGTGTAATAAACGATCTTCGCACAAAATAATGTACGATATACGAGCGGTATGTTTTCTTTCAATTCTCGGAAATTAAAAAAACTCAACTACGTTTCGCTTTTTCAAACTTTTCCTCGAACATGTAAACGTCAGCATACCGCTCTTGTAACGCATATTACTATTTATTATCCTTTAGTTACTGTTTCTAACTTATCTCGAGTTATTCAACAGTTTAATAAATCGTTTTCATTGAGGTCCGTTACATATAGGATGTACTTATCGGTTGCTAAGCAATAAGCGACAGTTGAAGTCAGGGTTTTGTTCTGATATTATGCTTATCAAATCATCTTTCTGCATAGATGTAGGTCTTATTTACGAAAAAAGAAAGAAGAAAAGGAAATAAAGAAAGGAGAAAATGTCAATTAAAGTAGAAATGAAAGAAGAAAAGAACGTAACACGAGAATTGTGAAATAAAAAGTTAAAAAAATGCATAAATGAATAACATAGAGAGGAAGATGGATAAAATAGGCAGTGGAGTAGGTCTTCTCGAAATACTTCGATTCTTCCTAACGTTTCAATCCCTACATTACTATCTGATCGTGATCTGACCATCTCATCGCCTCTGAATGACCTGCGAGAATATAATTCTTTATATACTGTACTTTAAAGTGAGATTATCGGTTGTTCAGTCCAGGCCATCCCAATTCCATGGACACCCCTGCCAGGATCCTTCTACATTTGTCAACTAGATCGAGAGCCATTAGGGAGACACACAGACGGGCACAAATGTGATCTCTTAACGGAAGAGAAGTCGGGAACCACTGCGATTGAGTGTTAAGTGGGAGCGTATCTGCTCTCAACAGTTTCCATGGAAACGCTTTTAGGAATGCAGGTAAAAATTCCAGCAAGACAAAAAACAAAACGACATCGGTAATCCTATGTTGAAAAATATCTCAAGAAACAAACGAGTGGAGGAAGTGTGACACAAACATTTTATCGTACACCGTGGAGGAAGTAATGACGTAGAATTCCTGTATTTGTCTCCAATTAATTGTCACAACTGTACTTCAACACGCCTCGCGGGACTTCGAACTCCGACTGAAGTTCCTGTTTTTAACTTCCCGGCTAGCAGCTATTTTTGTATTGTCTTACTTCTGGATTCAATTTAAAGCATAGTTCAATCTTCCTATTTTTTTTCTCTCTTTCAAAAGTACTTGAGTTCAATTCCTGCACTAGATCAGTAGAAATCGCTGTACACAGACAGACTAGTACTAAAATTATTATATTTCATGTACATCATTCCCTGATAAATTGACTCGTAGATACTGAATATGAATAAAATCCGTCCAATAGTTTAGTAGAAATCGCTGTACACAGACAGACTAGTACTGAAATTATTATATTTCATGTACATCATTCCCTGATAAATTGACTCGTAGATACTGAATATGAACAAAATCCGTCCAATAGTTTAGTAGAAATCGCTGTACACAGACAGACTAGTACTGAAATTATTATATTTCATGTACATCATTCCCTGATAAATTGACTCGTAGATACTGAATATGAATAAAATCCGTCCAATAGTTTAGTAGAAATCGCTGTACACAGACAGACTAGTACTAAAATTATTATATTTCATGTACATCATTCCCTGATAAATTGACTCGTAGATACTGAATATGAACAAAATCCGTCCAATAGTTTAGTAGAAATCGCTGTACACAGACAGACTAGTACTGAAATTATTATATTTCATGTACATCATTCCCTGATAAATTGACTCGTAGATACTGAATATGAATAAAATTCGTCCAATAGTTTAGTAGAAATCGCTGTACACAGACAGACTAGTACTAAAATTATTATATTTCATGTACATCATTCCCTGATAAATTGACTCGTAGATACTGAATATGAACAAAATCCGTCCAATAGTTTAGTAGAAATCGCTGTACACAGACAGACTAGTACTAAAATTATTATATTTCATGTAAATCACTCACTTTTGTCATTATTTTCTAAAGAGAACGTATATTTCTATCAAAATCACTTAATAAATAGGTGCAGTATATTCCCGCTAAAGAAAACGCTCTTCACTTTTCATACAGTTGCTATGGAAACGTAATTGCCGCGATTTCTATCGTCATCTGAACTGTGTTTGGACACAGGCTGGCTTGTAATTAATGATCACAGTCACGGCATAATAATTACGAACGCCGCTCCGCTCGTCACCATGGCAACGCGTCGTCTATTGTTTTTGCTCTCATACAAATGACGTAATTGGTAATAATAAAGAAGGTCTTTTTTCTTTTGCTTTTGCAGACGATAATGAGTTGCGCTCTGGAATTAAATGTTAGCAAAACAAAAGATTGCCTCAGTGGCGTGAGAACGTGGCGCCTCTGGAATTAAACCGGCGCGTTGTGTTATACAGGGTGTCCCGTAATAATGAGGGCATGATCTTGAATTCGAAATAAAGGCCATCTATAGCTATGATTAGGCCTATGCTGAGTAACTAAGCTAGATGGTAGTGTGAACTAACCACAACTGAAGTAATAAATGTCATAGGTAGGGCTTACGTGTTAGAATTTTGTAAACATCTTCTCTTTAGGATATTAAATTTATGAATTTGTCAATGCAATATGATATTTTCCCACAAAGATTGAAATATTCAATAATAAATATCACTGTACAAAATTGTAGACGAATCAACTGTCGTTGGTTACAGAATCATATATCTATTAACAAGTTATATACAGGGTGAACCGTAAGTAATACAGTGTGTCATTAAGTTCAAGGAATTACACTTTCAGAAATTTCAAACAAAAAAGTTTAATGTAATTTTGCTCTTTTTTTTTTTTTGCTCCGTTTTCGAGATAAAAATTGTTTTATATAAAACACTACTTAAAAGCACCCGGCGTTGCATGGGTTTTCCTTTCTGCTTCTGTTCTTAATTAAACTGCTTATTACATTTTCGTAAATCTTGGAAACCTAACTATAGACAACCAAAACGAATTGCCTTTACTAAGGTAAGATTAATCTTCACTTAACGTCACTTACATGAATTGATGAACTCCTTAACGAAATGCCTGCCAGCGTTAACTCAATTTGAAACAGTTATAAATCAGGCACCGAAAAGAAAACATGTCATCATGTGCCTGACATTCAAGGTTTTTTTTTTTAATTTACATATTTATTTACTTTTATTTATTTATTCTGGTGTAGTTAAGGTCATTAGGCCTTCTCTTCCACACCGCCAGAAATACAAACAAAATAACAGAACAATCAAACTATAAACAAAGTAAAACCCAACGAAAATATGATTCCTTTTCCTCTTTGTGATCAGTTTCAGCATCGAATCAATATGTACATATATAATTTAATTTATATTGGAAGATTTTTTACCCCTTGACCGCTGTATACCCACTTATATCATACCCAATTTTTTTTTTAAATGTGACGTGGAAAACTATATTTCACAAATTCAGAACATATTCAAATTCCGGAAGTTCAATGTCTTTCTACGGAAGGATCTACTGTACATGGCGTGCTGACATCATAATAATTGACCGAGATAAAAAAAAACTGGTCTCACTCTTGACCCACTGTAAGGTTCGAAATTAATGAAAATCAACCAAAGCAGGTACATGAAGAGAAACGCTCTATTTACCTACCATGCTGTGATGATCTCATTCATAAATATAATATTCAAAATTGGAATGTCATTGGACTTATGTTTGGTGTGTGAGGAACAATTCCCAAATTTACATTGGAGATTCTCATAAAATTAAAGGTTACTAATAAGACTCTTCAGACAATTGCATCAACCATTTTAAAATCTTCACTGAACATCATCAATCACCATCTCTATTCATCTTTATAATATTCAATGTATATTATTTATTTTCAATAAATTTTTATCGTTTTGATAGCTACCAAATCTTGTCGCAGAATATTCTTTTTTAAATTTGATTATGTATTTTTTTAACATTAATTTACATTTTCTTTTTTGTTCATTTGAATTGATTAGGATGCCGATATTTTAAATCCAAGATTTGGAAGGCTATCATTTCGATGATATTGTTGTACAGAGAATACAGATACAATATAAACTTGCAATAAATTTGTTTGGTTCAAATTTCTGCACCTTTGGCTTGTTCCACATCGTGAAGCTATATTACAAGTTCTGTGGAATACAGTAAATGGAATGAAAATGAAAAATAGAATTCTTTCTTATCTTTTCTATAGCCCTTATATTGTACTGGTGTACTGCCATAACTAAAGCCCTTTCTCAGATCTGATACATGTTTAAAAGAGACACAATATTGATTTCACGCGATGAGAGGTTACACGACACCGGGTCTGCACCTGAGACAACACAGTATAACATATTAGCTAAAGAAAAACATTCATATTACACACAAAAATTTGAACTCAGGATCTTCACTTCCACGCAGAGTTATATCTTCCTCTCTTGATATCTTCATTGCAGAGCTTCGACTGTCTTTTATTCGGGACATTTGTCAGTTCCCATAGCAACTAATTAAAATGACGTGCTTTGTTTCCAGAGGGCTGTGACAAGACGCATAAAACTCTATAAGTTGTCGATGTGGTTAACTTCATTCACGCTGTGTAATAAATTAGTGTCAGTTTATTCGATACCTCGCATCGATCGATCGATCAATCAGCTGGAAGCATGGGGGCGCCCTGAAGTGTTCCATCTGGCAGAGTGAACCAGATATTGATTTTACAACAAAGCCAACGCACACCTGGAGGGTAGTAGGCCCCCTGGCGCCTTTGAGAGACCAACAATAGGGGATTTTCTGTTAGATCTGCTACCGATGTGATATTTTGTATACCTATGTACTTACAGAATATCTTCACGTTTTTCGTCTCTTATTTATTTTTAACGTATTTGTTAGTTAATTTTTTGCTTACATTAATAAACACAGAATACGTTCGCTTGTATGTTTGTCGTTTCCGATCGTCCACAAAAAAAATTATAATAATAATCGGTGTCTGAATATGACACATGTTTTTCTAGTCATACTAGCAGCAAATTCCGTTCTACCAATGTAATTCACGTTCAAGCGCGTTTGTCTACTGTTGTAAATCTATATATATAATTTGAACTGGTAATGGAAATTACGGGAAAACAGCTGAACGGATTTTAATAAATGGCCCCTCATTTTGAAGTTTGGAACCCAAAGTTTTTCGGAAAAGTAGTAGTTTTCCGTGAAATGTCAATTTTCCTACATAATTTTCCTATTTTCCAAAATCCATCTGTCGTCAGTTTTGAGAACTAGCTAATTGCATTTCAGAATAAAACAAAACACACACTACAGCAAACAATATTACACGAAGGCCATGATCTGCAAGAATGCTGACATATTTAGAGCTCAAATTAAATTGGTTATTAGAAACTTAACTTACTAAAAATAATTTACAGGTTCGATTCTGCGGTGTGTAATTTTCTGGGTACAGCTGTGTATTGGATATTAAAAAGTACAAAACTTGAGGTGGTTTGATGACATTATTACCATTAGAAATGAAATATTATTGTAGTTAATGCCATGATGTGACTATTTTTCATTAATCATACATATTAATGCTATATTGATGATATGAAAGTGAAACGTTTTGGGGTTATATAAGTAAGTTAGATGTAGAGAATAACTTTTAAATTAGATTTTGATTTCTATATTTTACTGAGTGGCGGCTATATAGTATATGTTACTGAAAGCTATAAAACTTATGTAAGATAATAATATTATTAAAAATCAAATATTTTTATAGTTATTAATCAAGTGGGGTTGGTCTTTTTCTTATATTTAATGGCGGTGTGGTGTAGATATTTATATGCGTGGTTCTCTTCAGTATTGGCTCGACAGAGAGTATGTTTCATTATTATGGAAGCAAATAACTTTCAGAATGTCTGGTATTCTTCATTGAAAATAAATCTGAAAAATGTTTATTTGAACGTCTAATGAACTTAGTTTGCAGCATTTACTGTACAAGCCACTAGTATTATAGATTTATTAATTTGTCATACAGAGTGATATCTGTAATATTGACAATTAATATTTGAGGAGAAAAATTCGCTCCGGCGCCGGGAATCAAACCCGAAGGGAAACATTGAAGGAGGAAGGCTCGATCCGGTGCTGCGGATTGAATTCGGCGTAGCTCAGTGGTCAGAGCGCTTGGTACGTAGAACCAAGGACCCGGGTTCGATCCCCGGCGCCGGAGCGAATTTTTCTCCTCAAATATTAATTACTGTTGTAAAGCTGTGCTCGGGCGTTGGTTCGAGTCCCGCTTCCGCTAATATCTCGATAGGTTTTTCTCAAAGGTTTACTGTAATGCAAATATCTGGTAACAACATAACGAATCCCCGGCCACGTTCTATATGAAGTTTTACATTATTTGGAATCTGCATTGAAGTTTATGTATGAAAATATAAATATTTCATTCCAAACTAATGTTTTATAACTTCGGTTCACGCACTGATGACTGTAGACAAGCGTAGTACGCCACTGACCGTCGCACAGGAAGCGGAAGCTACGAGCGGCGCCAGGCGAAACCGAACCGTGACCAGCTGGCCTATTCTTTTCACTTTTCCCACCTCTAGTTTCCTTCTTTCTTCATCTCTTCCATTTTCGTCGCACCCATTTTATTATGATTTTATCAGTAAGAGATGAAAATGATTATGTACGTACATTGCAGCGAATGGCAACACGTGCTTTGTGTATTTTTATTCTTTAATTGCCCTACCTTATTAGGGGAATGGATCAGTACATCAGTTATTCATAGATTTCAAAAAGGCATATGACTCGGTTAAGAGAGAAGTTTTATATAATATTCTTATTGAATTTGGTATTCCCAAGAAACTAGTTCGATTAATTAAAATGTGTCTCAGTGAAACATACAGCAGAGTCCGTATAGGTCAGTTTCTGCCAGATGCTTTTCCAATTCACTGCGGGCTAAAGCAAGGAGATGCACTATCACCTTTACTTTTTAACTTTGCTCTAGAATATGCCATTAGGAAAGTTCAGGATAACAGAGAGGGTTTGGAATTGAACGGGTTACATCAGCTTCTTGTCTATGCGGATGACGTGAATATGTTAGGAGAAAATCCACAAACGATTAGGGAAAACACGGGAATTTTACTGGAAGCAAGTAAAGAGATAGGTTTGGAAGTAAATCCCGAAAAGACAAAGTATATGATTATGTCTCGTGACCAGAATATTGTACGAAATGGAAATATAAAAATTGGGAATTTATCCTTTGATGAGTTGGAAAAAATTCAAATATCTTGGAGCAACAGTAACAAATATAAATGACACTCGGGAGGAAATTAAACTCAGAATAAATATGGGAAATGCGTGTTATTATTCGGTTGAGAAGCTTTTGTTATCCAGTCTGCTGTCAAAAAATCTGAAAGTTAGAATTTATAAAACAGTTATATTATCGGTTGTTCTGTATGGTTGTGAAACTTGGACTCTCACTTTGAGAGAGAAACAGATATTAAGGGTGCTTGAGAATAAGGTGCTTAGGAAAATATTTGTGGCTAAGAGGGATGAAGTTACAGGAGAATGGAGAAAGTTACACAACACAGAACTACACGCATTGTATTCTTCACCTGACATAATTAGGAACATTAAATCCAGATGTTTGAGATGGGCAGGGCATGTAGCACGTATGGGCGAATCCAGAAATGCATATAGAGTGTTAGTTGGAAGGCCGGAGGGAAAAAGACCTTTGAGGATAATATTAAAATGGATTTGAGGGAGGTGCGATATGATGGTAGGGACTGCATTAATCTTGCTCAGGATAGGGACCGATGGCGGGCTTATGTGAGGGCGGGAATGAACCTCCGGGTTCCTTGAAAACCATAAGTAATAATAATAATAATAATAATAATAATAATAATAATAATAATAATAATGAAAAAAAAAACAGTTCAGTCTTTTTCATGGGGCTGCCTTCAGTGGTCTAACTTCTCTTGGATTGAGTAACGTTTTCATTTGAACCCAGGCCTGCTAGCGGACAGTTACAGCTACTCCACCGGTGTCTGGTGTGGAGCATCGGGGTGTCGAACACAGGACAATGCCGTTGTTTCCTGGAAAGGATGAGGATAGCGCCTCCGCGTCTCCTTCCGGGCACGAACCGCGGTGTCCCTGATAACGCACGGCAGGAAGCCGTTATCTCGCCCAACTCCACGGGTTTAGACCGGCTAGGCTTCTTCCTCCCGCATTTGTCAGCCAAGTGGCGGATATGTCAGCGATCTGTAACAGCGTCCAGTGAATGTTTTGTATACAGTTCGCCAATCTTGGAAATCCAGAATAATGTCCCATAGCGTAGCATAGATACTTTTATTTATTTATTTATTTATTTATTTAGGTATTAATTTCTTTATTTACTTCATTTACTTTATTTATTTTTTTACTTCATTTGTTTTATTTCTTTCTATATTTATTTACTTCGTTTATTTATTTCTTGTTTTATATATTTAGTTATTAGTTTATTTATTTATTTCACTTATTTTATTTGCTTATATACTTCATTTATTTTATTCAGTTACTCCATTTATTTAATTATTTTTTTTTATTTTTTAGCCTATGTTCATTTATTTACTTTATTTATTTACTCACTTCATTTATTTATTTACTTCATTTATCTTATTTATTTACGTTATCTATTTATTTAGTTTATTTCTTTATTTACTTCTTTTTTATTTACTTATTCACTTATTTATTTACTTAATTTATTTTATTAATTTACTTCATTCATTTTATTTTACTTATTTTTTACTTATTTATTTACTAATTTATTTATTCACTCATTTACTTCAATTACTTACTTACTTACCTCATTTATATATTTATTTATTTACTTTATTTATTTGTTTCATTTATTTAGTTACTTATCGAACTATTTAATTATTTATGTATTTATTCAGTTATTTAATTAATTATTTATTCATTTTATTTATTTCTTTATTTTCTTACTTTATTATTTATTTATTTATTTATTTATTTATTTATTTATTTATTTATTTATTTATTATCTGTCCACTTCATTTACTTGTTTATTTTATTTATTTACTTATTTTATTTATTTATTTTACTTCATTTGTTTTGCTTACATATTTTATTTAGTTATTAATTTATTTACTTCATATATACCGTATTATTTACTTTAGTTATCTGTTTATTTACTTAATTTAGTTTATTTTTCTTACTTCATTTGTTTTATTTGTTTCTTTATTATTTTATTTACTTCGTTTTTTTTTTATTTGTTTATTTATTTACTTAATTTATTTTATTTATCTATTTACTTCATTCATTTTATTTTATTTTTTTATACTTATTTATTTACTAATTTATTTATTCACTTATTTACTTACCTCATTTATATATTTATTTCACTTATTTATTTATTTTCTTTATTTATTTGTTTATTTAGTTATTTATTTAGCTATTTAATTATTTATGTATTTATTCGGTTATTTATTTATGTATTTTATTTAATTCTTTATTTGCTTACTTTATTTATTTACTTATTTCAGCCTATTTATTTATTTAGTTATTTAGTGACTTAAGTATTACGTATTAATTTATTTTACTTATATAATTATTTAATTACTTAGTGACATTTGTTTATTTATTATTTATTTAATTATTTACGCATTTACTTTATTTATATACTTTTATTTATACAGCTGTACATGTTTATATGAACTTTTTTTACTCTGAGTAGTCCATACTACTCCCTCCCCCCAAAACATATTTTACTAATCTATTTTTTATGTATTTATTTGCATAATAGTCTTTAGACACTTTATTTACATCTTAATCACTCTGTATATTCGCAACTTCTCAAGAAGGAAGTCAGCTCTAGCGATAGGCTGGAGACCACACAGAGCAAGATTCTGGTTCGAACTTCGACGTACGTAGATATTTTTCAACTCGTCATATCTTTCAGAATTTAAAATACTTAATCTTCTCTAATATTGAATACCACTCCTTTCCAGGAGTAAAAGACGGACGGAGCGTGATGCCGGTTTCCTAGTGCCAGGGATAAACATTTCCCTGTGCGTCTCAATTCAGTTCACACACATCTTTACCTCTTACCTCCTTCAAACGAAGAGGTTAAACCAGATACTTTGTGTACTGGCAGAGATTTTTCTTTGTTGCTACATCCAGTCAGGCAAGATGTCAAGACTTCCCTTATAAAAGCTCAATAAAACCCGACGGGGGAGCACTGATTAAACAAAATCAATAAAATTGTTTATATCGCCTGCAGATTGTTTTATGGCCCGGCCACACCGTGTTCCTGTGACAGACGAGGTCGTAAAAGTTGTCCAGACAGTCTGGGGACAATTGCCCTCTCTGCAAAGCATCTTAGCTTTTTTATTAGTTGTGTACACTTTCTGACCATGTCTAGTATAGAAATTTTAAGATTTATGACGGAAATACACATTTGCAACATACAAAACCCATAAAAGCAGTTTAGGGTACTCTGTCTGTCTCTAAAAAGCGATTTCTTCGAAACATTTCGACGGATTTCTTTCATATTTAATCAATTCAAAACGTGAAATGGAATTTTTATATCAATTATGTCTTAAATTACGTTAAATTCTATTCAATTTTTTTCAACTTTATACCAGTAACACTATTACGGCATCAAACAATTATTGAAATATGGTTTGAAAAAAGGAAACTTGATTACGCCTATCCTACATAGCTTATACAGGGTGTCTCAGGAGTAATGTAAAATATTTCAGGATGATGTAGTTTGGGTTAAACTACATCGATTTAACCTGATGTAGGCCTACCTATGTCCGAAATGTAACGGTTGGGAAGTTATTGATGGGCGAAATTTTAAATAGAGAGAAAATTTAAATAAAGCATTGTGATATGATACATTATTAAAAATGCTGTATCTTGTGTTGTTCCAATAATTTTACTTCATAATTAAGTACAAACTTACTTACTTAATTAATTACTTACTTACTGGCTTTTAAGGAACCCGGAGGTTCATTGCCGCCCTCACATAAGCCTGCCATTGGTCCTTATCCTGAGCAAGATTAATCCATTGACTATCATCATATCCCACCTCCCTCAAATCCATTTTAATATTATCTTCCCATCTACGTCTCGGCCTCCCTAAAGGTCTTTTTCCCTCCGGCCTCCCAACTAACACTCCATATGCATTTCTGGATTCGCCCATACGTGCTACATGTCCTGCCCATCTCAAACGTCTGGATTTAATGTTCCTAATTATGTCAGGTGAAGAATACAATGCGTGCAGTTCTGCGTTGTGTAACTTTCTTCATTCTCCTGTAACTTCATCCCTCTTAGCCCCAAATATTTACCTAGGCACCTTATTCTCAAACACCCTTAACCTATGTTCCTCTCTCAAAGTCAGAGTAATTAAGTACAAACAGTAAAAGAAAAAATAATTACACAAGAAAAATTACTAAGGTTGCATTCTTATGTATGCCATGAATTGTAAATTCATATCAGGTACTGGGTCTCTTTCATATATCCGATAGACACAGGAAAACACACCACTAGATGGAACTCTTCGATTGGGAAAACGTTGTCTGTATTCTTCAACAGCCAATGTAATACCATCAAAATCCATAAACAAAAAGCGTGTCTGTATATCAACTATTACACGAATTAAATGTCAAGTGAACGTTTATGCAGTTGTGTGTGTTGCGCTAGATTTGTGGTGCTCAGATGCTGCCGTGTGCAAAAGATCTGGCTAACACGTCAAGTATAGTAAATGGAACCGCAAGATGTTCCAGTATTTCTCCTTAAGCATTAGATTTCGAACATAGGTTAAATCGATGTAGGTTATCCCAAACTACATTTTCCTGAAATATTTTACATTCTTCCTGAGACACCCTGTATAGAAATAATTTAAAGTTTTAATATCAAACTTATATGTGTATACCATTTTGAAGTTCTACTATAAACATCAAAATAAATTTATATATTTCGATCATGGCTGCTATACAAGATGATACAATATTTCGCTCCCTCTCATCGAACCAAAATGTAAGAATGAAGCAGGTCTAAGACACATTTCTAATTTAGACCAAAAGTTGTACAGTAATTATGAAAAGGAATCCAGAAATGAAATTGTTGTTTAGTTAACTGACAGGTTTTGAACCTCATAAGCGACAGGCAACTGAGGCAGGAGATAATGGGGTAGAGTAGCCAGATCCTTTTCCCCTCATTGCATACATCGCCGATTAGCTACATATTACACTAATCAGACTTCAGATGCATACAAACAATTGTTCTTCCTCTGAAACATATCGTCAAGTGAGATGTACTGCCTGGTAATAGATGTACATATCAGCCAGAACCTCAATCAGAGGAATGAATTTAAATTATTAAATAGTAAATTATTCAAGAGAGAAATGCATGAACTGTGTGTAAAACCATAATTATCTTACTGTCTCTTTACAAAGTCAGTTTTAAATTGTATATCACAATACAAGGTTAGGAACTGATTTTTACAAAATCAAAGAAAAAGTTTGAAAAACGAGCAGAACGAAGCTTTCAATGTCTGAGATTTTGTAATGCTCTTCACAAACGTGTGTTGTACAACATTTTTTGCATGATCATATTTTTTAAATTGCAATAGTAATATGCGTTACAAGAGCGGTATGTTGAAGTTTTCATGTTCGAGGAAAAGTTTGAAAAAGCGAAACGTAGTTGAGCTTTTTTAATTTCCGAGAATTGAAAGAAAACATACCGCTCGTGTATCGTACATTATTTTGTGCGAAGATCGTTTATTACATACCTGAAAGAGGAATTTCTAATTAGTTGCAATGAAATCTCCATCTTTGTTTCTGTTCAATGACTGCAAATTTGCAAAACAAAAATATCTATCTTCAACATTGTTGCTTTAAAATGTTTTCTGTGTTTACTATACTCCAGCAGGCCGTGATACACGTCTGTCTTTTTTTTTCCCCAGTCTATGATGAGTCTGGAATCTTGTTGATTTTTTCACTCCTTCCTTAATGTTACTTGCATCACGAAAGCAGTAACTTTAGTGGAGTTGTAGAGTTTACTTAATTTTTGCAAATATTTAAAAACAATAATTAACAGTGCAATTTAGATGAAATTGCAGTGGTAAGTTTCCAATTTATAATTATTACTATATTGAACGTCTCTAAAAATAATATGTTAAAAGCCTAAAGCAGTAAAATCAATATGTCACTTAAGCGGTAAGAAGAGTGAAATTTTATGTGTGTTAGGTTGGGAATACTGAATGTGGAATTTTAGACTTTCCGTGGATTGGTTTTGTGCGGAAACCAAGCAAATACGCACGATCTCATTGAAAATTTAGAGCAATATTATTCCAAAGCCTTCTCAAAACTGAAATGTAATGGTTACTAAGCAACAATAAGGGCACTGTAATGGGTCTATTTCAGTACAGTTTTATGTTATGAAGAATGGTATCCCGTAGCAACAAGTCTCTGTGTGGGAATTCTAACTTTCAATGCCTAACAACAATAGCTATAAATACTACAATAAAAAAAACACGATCGTGCGAAAAAATTATTAAACTTTTATAACACGTGTTGTAATATTTTAACTATCTTGATCTGGAAATGTTTCTCAGATGTCAGAATCCCAAATTATATATTGCAGTTATTTCTTATAATATTTTATTACCTATTACACTGTTATATTTTGTAGTATGTACTTCCACAAAGATCGTTGCAGTCTAAGAAATCATACTTATAGGCCTCGCGTTACAAAATGAGGACTGATTCGAACCTTATGGGAAAGAAATTTTCTCGTGACATTTCGGCCAGTGTATGAGACCGGTATCCACCCACCATAGTGATGAAATTGGAGAGCTATAATAGGTAGCGAAATCTAGTTACAAAAACCAACTGTAGGGATTATCATGCTGACAACAGTTATGTTTGTTTGATTGGATGATCGTTCACCTCTGCTGAGGTATGTGGACATGAAGTCAACAGTCAAGTGGTTGTCCTGGACTGTCTTGCAATAGTTTTAGAACTTCTGGAAGAAATTCTCATGTGGAGATATTTTAAAGGTTGTACAAAACAAATATTTTTTGTTCCTAAGTAATTCTATGAATTTTATTAGCTGTGTAGGACTTCTTTGATCATTTCCTTCAAAGAAAGTAGGCTATGAAGTCCACTCACAACGGCGGCATTCAGTACAGTTCACCTCGTGTCCAGTTGACAGAATACGTTAAGTTACATAGGCCACCCGCTGCTCAGCGTGACCAGATAACCCTGTATAGCGCAGTGTGAAGAAACGTGTACCACACATCACTTGGTGCGAGTGGTCAGAAGTAATTAAAACCTTGTTTATCGGCCGGTAGTAATTCACCCAGTTGATATATCGACTGCAAAACGGGTTCTGCTGTTCTTTATGGGTCAGGCTGTTACGCATGGAGCAGTTGTGGATGAGAAATGAACACTGGATCGGTGACCTTACACCTGAACGAGAGAATGCAGTCTATCTATCTATCTATCTATCTATCTATCTATCTATCTATCTATCTATCTATCTATCTATCTATCTATCTATCTATCTATCTATCTATCTATCTATCTATCTATCTGTCTGTCTGTCTGTCTGTCTATCCATCTATCTAATCTACCTAATCTAATCTAATCTAATCTAATCTAATCTATCTATCTATCTATCTATCTATCTATCTATCTATCTATCTATCTATCTATCTATCTATCTATCTATCTATCTATCTATCTATCTATCTATCTACCTAATCTAATCTATCTATCTATCTATCTATCTGTCTGTCTGTCTGTCTGTCTGTCTGTCTGTCTGTCTGTCCGTCCGTCCGTCCGTCCGTCCGTCCGTCCGTCTGTCCGTCCGTCCGTCCGTCCGTCTCCATCCATCCATCTATCTATCTTAATATAACCTAAATCTATTTTAATTAAAGAAACAAATCCAGAATATTAAAAAAGATAACAAAAAGACGAACTTTAAATATCCAAAAGGTAGTTGAAAACCAAAATGTCTAAAAACTCTAAAATCTAAACACATAAAGACCAAAACATTTATTAAAAACGTAAAAACTCTTAGAATATCAAAAACCATATTACATGACAAAACACTCTAAATAAATCAAAAAGTACTTTAAAAAATTTAAAACTCTTTAAAAAAAATTAAAATACTACATAAATAAAGAAAATTTAGCAACAAATAAAAGAAATCCTGTGAATCCAAACAATCCTAAAAATCCTCTTAGAAAGTCCTAAAAGTTATAAAACAGTAAAAAAGAAACATTTAAATTCCTTTAAAAATATATAAAATTTTCTATGAAGACAGCTAATGATTAAACCTACAATATACCAGAAAATGCCTAAAAATATGTGAAAGAATTTCTAAGAAATAATTAAGAATTGTAAAAAAAGCAAAAATCCTAAAATCCCCATAACATTCCTAAAAGTCTAAAAAAATCTTAAAACAAAAATTCCTAAAATATTCCAGGAAATCCTAAAACTCCCAGAAATTTCTAAGAGTTCCAGAAATTAAAAAAATAAACACAAATTCCTAACATTTCCCAAAAATCCTAAAGTTTCCATAGAAATTCTAAAATTTCCAAAAATCCCTAAAAACCCCCAAGAAACCCTCAAATTCCTCAAACCCATCCTTAAATATTGAAATACTTAATCTCTGTCTGTCCGTCCGTATTTTTTTTTCATATTGCTCTATGTCTGTGTGTCCTGTTTTCTAGTCTAGACTTGCTAATTAAGTTAAATGTAGGAATTTAATAGAATAACATTAATCTTAGAATGATACCGCGTCCCAGAGCTTGAAATTCTGTTCGTTCTGCTATTTCACTTAATTTTAATGCTGTAAATACGAAACAAACAGAATAGAGCGCAGTCTTCAACTGTTATGACCAATTATCACCTGGGAGACCGAGATGTGAAAACATAAGACCGTCGAAATGACAGTTCTTTTGCTTTTTAGCTACTGTTTCAATATAACAGTCGCGCATCTCATGAAACAAATGATCATTGAAAGAAAGATTCCATTTATTTTCATTGCACAGAATGTTAACATGACCAGAATTTGTAGTGTTCCTCCATGATTATCAAAAGGTTGAGGAACGTGAGTCCAGATCGAATTTCCGTTCCTCATTGGAACCCGAACGTGTTTGATTGCAGCGGGGATTTTCCACGAACCCTCCCAGTGTTTGCCTTCATCATGTTTTGCTTACCCTCAGGTGAACAACTGAATATTTTAAGCGTGAAATATCTTTCAAAATTTCCTGCGTTACAATCGACGTCGATTCTGGATTTTCCCTGCGTATTCTGAATTTCCCTGCGTTTAACATGCGTCGATAAAGGTTTTTCCCTTTTCGTGTGAAGACGCCGCCCTTGGCGTGGCGACGCCCTACCAATTTAAGGGCCGGCCGGGGTGATGTCTCATAGGAAGACACAGCTGAGGTGGTCAGAGATCGGGGGAGGGGGGCTTTAAACTTTCATTACCCCAGTAATCCTCTGAAATGGCTGACAGATATATTAAGATAAAAATGATGTGCAATTGCTGATAAATAAATACACATATAATAAATAAATAAATAAATTAGTAAATAAATAAGTAAAAATATAAAGAAGTAAATAAATAAGTAAAAATATCAATAAATAAATAAATAAAGAATTAGTAAATAAATAAGTAACAATATCAATAAATTAATATGTATGTATAATAAATAAATAAATAAATTAGTCAATAAATAAGTAAAATTATAAATAAGAAAATAAATAAGTAAAAATATCAATAAATTAATATGTATATATAATAAATAAATAAAAAAATTAGTAAATAAATAAGTAACAATATCAATAAATTAATATGTATGTATAATAAATAAATAAATAAATTAGTAAATAAATAAGTAAAAATATAAATAAGTAAATAAGTAAGTAAAAATATCAATAAATTAATATGTATATATAATAAATAAATAAAAAAATTAGTAAATAAATAAGTAAAAATATAAATAAGTAAATAAATAAGTAAAAATATCAATAAATTAATATGTATATATAATAAATAAAAAATTAGTAAATAAATAAGTAACAATATCAATAAATTAATATGTATATATAATAAATAAATAAAAAAATTAGTAAATAAATAAGTAAAAATATAAATTAGTAAATAAATAAGTAAAAATATAAATAATTAAATAAATAAGTAAAAATATCAATAAACTAATATATATATATATATATATATATATATATATATAATAAAAAAAATAAAAAACAGTAAATAAATAAATAAAAATGTAAATAAATAAATACATATATAATAAATAAATAAATAAAAAATTAGTCAATAAGTAAGTAAAAATATAAATAAGTAAATAAATAAGTAAAAATATAAATAAATAAATACATATATAATAAATAAATAAATAAAAAATTAGTAAATAAATAAGTAATAATATAAGTAAATAAATGTGTTTATATAATAAATAAATTAAAAATTAGTAAATAAATAAATAAAAATATCAATAAATAAATAAATATGTATATATAATAAAAAATAAAAATAGTAAATAAATAAATAAGAATATAAAGAAATAAATGCGTTAAATAAATATATAGGCTATATAATAAATAACTAAATAAATGTGTAAATAAATAAAAAATAATTAAGTAAATAAATAGATAAGTAAATATAATTATATATAAATAAATTAATACATTAAAGAAATAAAGAAATGTGTAAATAAGTAAATAGATATAAAATACGCAAATAAATAAAAATAAATAAGTAAAAAATAAATAAATTCACTCATTCATAGTGTTCTGTCCAAGGACAGTCCTTCACTGCAAACCCAGCATTGTCCAGTCTTTCCTATTTTCTGCCTTCCTCTTTGTCTCCGCATATGTCCATATATCTTAATGTCGTCTATCATCTGATATCTTCTTCTGCCCGAACTCTTCTCCCGTTCACCATTCCTTCCAGTGCATCCTTCAGTAGGCATTTTCTTCTCAGCCAGTGACCCAGCCAATTCCTTTTCCTCTTCCTGATCAGTTTCAGCATCATTCTTTCTTCACCCACTCTTTCCAGCACAGCTTCATTTCTTATTCTGTCTGTCCACTTCACACGTTTCAAATGCTTTTAGTAATAAATAATAAAATGAATAATAAGTAGATAAGTAAATAAATACGTAAATAACTAAGTAACTAAGGAAATAAGTAAATAAATATACATACATAGACCTATATACAGAGTGAAGAATAAGTACGGAATATTGATAATAACTTCTTAGATTTTAATTTTACAAAAATAAAAGACAAGTATTGTACAAAAACTGTTGGAGATAAACCATACAATGTGATACCAGTGTTCGAAAAAATTTTTCAGACATACAGGGTGTGAGAGTAAATTATTTTTTTGAATGGCATGCTCTATTAAAATTTACATATTATGAATCTCCATTAAATTTTACGTATGAATGCGTAGAAACTTTACCCATTCTCTTGTTTCTTGTCTCTTAACTACTTATTAAATTTGTTTCGTGGACTTCAAATTTGAGATAAAATATGTGTGTAAAATCATGTTGAGTAGACCATAAAACTAAACAAAACACTATCACTAATCAAACTTTAGGTTTCTAATCAAAGACCTGCAGGAATCGTTAACCGTCATTTTAAAAGACCTTCGGACAAAAAAAATCGCTGCCACAAGCTGGTCTTGCTTGTACGTACGTATAGAACTGGAACCCCTTAGCTGAATCGTATTATAGCTGTTTGCTTTCTTAAGTAGCGTAACAACAAGGGCTGTCAAAGAGTGTAGTGAGTGATTCGAGTAGTCAAGTCGGCCACGAACCTTCGAGAGACACGACTGCCTACCTCCGGGAGGCACAGCGTCTTCGTGGTCTTGGGTTCTCGGTGACACCAACAGACAATTGATTAAAAACAATGCTACAGTTTAATTTTTAAAAAAAATATGAACATAGCTACTTGATGTGACTTAAAAAAGTTATAAGTCCCGAAAAATATCTAAGATTACTGTATTGTATTTTATTGGGTTATTTTACGACGCTTTATCAACATCTCGGGTTATTTAGCGTCTGAATGAAACGAAAGTGACAATGCCGGTGAAATGAGTCCGGGATCCAACACGGAAAGTTACCCAGCATTTACTCGTATTGGGTTGAGGGAAAACTCCTGAAAAAACTTCAACCAGCTAACTTGCCCCGACCAGGAATCGAACCCGGGCCACCTGGTTTCATGGCCAGATGCGCTAGCCGTTACTCCACAGGTGTGGACAAGATTACTATAGAATACTATTATTATTATTATTATTATTATTATTATTATTATTATTATTATTATTATTAGTTGGCTCTGTACAGAGAAATTAGCTCTGACAAATGAAGTCCCGGCTCAAACCTACAATTTTCATCGTGTCAGAACTTTGTCCTGTCTTCGATAATTCTGGATGTTTCTTACAGAAGTAGAAATCGACATACAGTACATTGCAACCAATTCTTACCAAAAGAAACAACAAAATGGAAAACATTGGATCCGAAATATATGTATTGAATTGCATATTTATAAATTCATGATCATGTCCGACGACGTTTTCATGTAGTAGCTTACTTTATGCAGTCAGTTTCTGAAAGGAAGTAGAGTTTGGGAGTTATTCAGAATTCGGTATGTCGCCATCTAAACAAAAATAAAATTGCAGTAGCAAAAAAACTAAAAAAAATAAATGAAAAAACGGTCAGCGCCATAACATGAATAAAAATATTACAAACAAAATGTATACAACAAACAATACAACACCAAAAACAACTAACATTTGAACAGGAACAGCAAACACTGGAGTAACAGGAACAACAAACACTATAGCAACAGGAACAACAAACACAGGAGCAACAGGAACAACAAACACTATAGCAACAGGAACAATGAACACTATAGCAACAGGAACAACAAACACAGGAGCAACAGGAACAAAAGACACTGGAGCAACAGGAACAAAAAACACTATAGCAACAGGAAAAACAAACACTGGAGCAACAGGAACAACAAACACTGGAGCAACAGGAACAAAAGACACTATAGCAACAGGAACAACAAACACTGGAGTAACAGGAACAAAAGACACTATGGCAACAGGAACAACAAACACTATAGCAACAGGAACAATAAACACTATAGCAACAGGAACAACAAACACAGGAGCAACAGGAACAAAAGACACTATGGCAACAGGAACAACAAACACTATAGCAACAGGAACAATAAACACTATAGCAACAGGAACAACAAACACAGGAGCAACAGGAACAAAAGACACTATAGCAACAGGAACAACAAACACTGGAGCAACAGGAACAACAAACACTGGAGCAACAGGAACAAAAGACACTATAGCAACAGGAACAACAAACACTGGAGTAACAGGAACAAAAAGACTATAGCAACAGGAACAAAAGACACTATAGCAACAGGAACAACAAACACTGGAGTAACAGGAACAAAAAACACTATAGCAACAGGAACAAAAGACACTATAGCAACAGGAACAATAAACACTGGAGTAACAGGAACAAAAAACACTATAGCAACAGGAACAAAAGACACTATAGCAACAGGAACAATAAACACTGGAGCAACAGGAACAACAAACACTAGAGCAACAGGAACAAAAGACACTGGAGCAACAGGAACAACAAACACTGGAGCAACAGGAACAAGAAACACTACAGTAACAGGAACAAAGAGAACGACTAAAAGAAAAGGACAGTATAATCAATCACAGATATCAGGAGACAAATTAAATACAGAAAAAGGCTACGCAACGCATCAGAATCAGCTAGATCCGTGTGAGGAGCAGTAGAGGCAGACTGTCCTTGCCAGAACTGCACTATACCCGGGCTGGGTACCAGGCTTGAGTCACTTCTGTCCCCCGTCAGTCCGTCACCAAACTCACCCCCCGCTGGGGTAGGCGCCACCGGGCGATAATATCATGTGGACAGACATACACCAGTCAAGAGAGGGTGGGGAACCAGGGGTCCGCAAGATGCGAATAACCTAACCTCTCCCCCCAGCTGCTTCGTCTACCACAAACGCTCGTTCAGCGAGGGGACGCCGGATCGGTTCTAGGAGGAATTATATTATATTATATTATATTATATTATATTATAATCCCGTGCCGTGGCGTCGTGGTCTAAGACATCCTGCCTGGGACTCGCGTTACGGAATGTGCGCTGGTTCGAGTCCTCATGGGGGAACAAATTTTCTCATGAAATTTCGGCCAGTGTATGGGACCGGTGCCCACCCAGCATCGTGATGCACTTGGGGAGCTACGATAGGTAGCGAAATCCGGTTGCGAATGCCAGCTATAACGGCTGGGATATCGTCGTGCTAACCACACGATACCTCCATTCTGGTTGGATGATCGTCCACCTCTGCTTCGGCATGTGGGCGTGAGGCCAGCAGCCGGCTGATCGGTCTAGGCCCTTCACGGGCTGTAGCGCAACGGATTATTATATTATATTATATTATATTATATTATAACATGGGAGTGGTGATAGTAGGAGGAAGAAGAATAAAGTACATAAGATTTGCTGATGATATGGCGTTGTTAGCAGAAGAGGAGATGATACTAAGGGATATGCTACTGGAGCTAAATGACAGCTGTGAGCAGTATGGGATGAAGATAAATGCAAACAAGACGAAGACCATGGTCATAGGAAGAAAAATAAAGAAGGTAAACGTGCGAATTCTAGATGAGGCAGTAGAGCAAGTGGACAGCTTCAAATACTTTGGGTGTACTATAAGCAGTAACATGAGCTGCTGCCAGGAAGTCAAAAGGAGGATAGCAATGGCAAAGGAAGCTTTTAATAGAAAAAGGAGCATCTTCTGCGGACCTCTGGAAAAAGAACTAAGGAAGAGACTAGTGAAGTGCTTTCTGTAGAGTGTAGCATGGACATAAACATAGACATTACGACTTAAGTGAAGAGAAGCGACTGGAAGCGTTTCAAATGTGGATATGGAGAAGAATGGAGCGTGTGAAGTGGACAGACAGAATAAGAAACGAAGCTGTGTTGGAAAGAGTGGGTGAAGAAAGAAAGATAGGCTACCTTTGTTCATTATATTTTGCTACTCCATTACTATGGTTACTATAATTACATGTAGTATTCTTGAAGGCCCTATTTCATATGTAGGCAAGAGGTTGTAGGCAGTTTCCGTTCTAGATTGCTGATAGGTGTCGCTCTTCGCCAGTGTTTTTTTTTTCTGACGTGTGTTGTCATGGTTACGAGATGACCGTCATTCCACTGTGACAGTTGACAGCTAAGAAGGCTGTAAGCTCTAATACAGAGCACGACAATCCAACATACAATCTGTGTTTGGTCACCATGCTTTCTCTGAATCCAAAGTTCTGAGTTTAAGGCCCGACGATAGCTATGGAAAACCCGTTAACATCTATATATATAATTTGAACTGGTAATGAAAATTACGGGGAAAAGGCTGAACGGATTTTAATAAATGACCCCTCATTTTAAGCTTGGAACGCAAAGTTTTTCAGAAAAAATAGTTGCTTTCAGTGAAATGTCAATTTTCCTACATCATTTTCCTATTTTCCAAAATCCATCTTTCGTTTTCGCATTGGAACTCAAGAACTGAAGATGTATAGGTTAAATAAAAATTATTTAGCATGAAGAAAACAATTTATGTTTCATTGTTATAGAAGCAAATAACTTCCAAAATGTCTGGTATTCTTCATTGGAAATAAATTTGAAAAAAATGTAATTTGGACTTCTAATGAACTTAGTTAGCAGCATTTGCTGCACAAGCCACTAGTAATACTATAAAATGATTCATTGTTGAAATAAGATTTTAATATTTTATAACTGTGGATGCTCTCCTGTTAATATTCTGTCTATACATTCTGATTTCTTTTCGGTTGCTATGGAAACAGAGATTTGTTGTTTGAAGTTTCTGTAACATTGTGAAATTTATTACAGGGATTTTAATAGCCAAATATTCAACACTTTCGTACGGAAAGCAGATAAGTTTAGTGAATAATTTAATATTGGAAATGTAGAACGGGCAGTTTTTCTTCCAGACTAAACACAGAATTAAGCTGTGCCAAGTTGTTACTTCAGTGTCCGAATATTAAAATTGTTCTACCATCCTAAAATGAACGTTCCGATAGCAGTCGAGAAACAAATGAATGCACCACTACACCAGGGACATAATTTTATTTTTACTTCAATTTTTATTGTACCTGAGTTTTTTAATGTACTTCACTCCCACCCCTTCTACTAATGAAGTTCAACCGTCCTCCACACAGATCCAAGACCGCATATACAGTCATAGTAAACTTACGGTCATAGTAAACAGTACGTTCCAAAAATATGTTCGCGTTTTCCAGTGACGAAAGAGCTTTCAATATTGAATCATTTTCCATTTGCCTACGTAGCATCCCGGTTTCCCCCACCTGCTTCTATTCGCCTCTCTGTAAATGCTAGTGGCTGGGCTGTCTTAGCTCTTTTCTGAGAACATTAATTTCTGTTAGGAATTGGACGTCTACGTAATATTATACCCATGCAATTGTTTAAAGTAACTTAAATAAAAGGGCCTCGTTAAGTAATTAACTGTCACGTGATTTCCTCCCTTTCTACGACCCTACGACATAACCACTTGGACGGACAGTAGATAGCATGTCTGAGTAATTTTATCTTTTCGGATCGGGCAGAAGTGAAGATTGAATTTACAGTACGTAAGGTACTCTTTTATAGAGTAGGTACAGAATTATTTCAACATGAGTTACTAGTACGAAGGACGAAACTGGTAATTAGAATTAGGTACAATAGTCTATAGTGCGATAATATGCACATTAGAACTGAAGCCTGTATCGAAATGAACGGCCACCATTTTCAAAAATGTGTTTAAATATCCATATTATGATTATTTTTCAATTTAACTTCATTCTCTATATTGTACGCTAATGTGCTGTAGACAGTATAATATACACTGCACAATGAATACGTCCGCATGGACAGCTCAGTTCGTGAGTAAAAACACCCATTGTTAATACTGTACTGTATTTTGATTAAACAAAAACCTAATGAAAATTATCAAACTCAAAATCGCGATATTTCCTAGTTTACGTAAATGTATGAACTACTTTTCTTCCCTCCTATACCTAGTAAAGTGATTTGTTTGTATATTACGCCAGTATCAACGAACTCCAATCGTGGAAGGGGGTAGCAAACGGTGTTTGTGCGAGATCGTGCGTATTTGCTTGTTTTCCGCACAGTACCAATACGCGGTAAGTGTGAAATACCACATTCAGTATTCCCAACGTAACACACATAACAATTTCCCTCTTCTTACCGCTTAAGCGCGACATTCATTTTACTGCTTTAGGCTTTTAACATATTATTTTTAGACACGTTTAACATAGTAATAATTATAAATTGGAAACTTACCACTGCAATTTCACCTAAATTGCAATGTTAATTATTGTGTTTAAGTATTTGCAAAAATTAAGTAAACTCTACTACTCCACGAAACTTATTGCATTCCTGATACAAGTAACATTAAGGAAGCCGTGAAAAAATCAACAAGATTCCAGATGCCGATGTTATTACTGCAATATGTTATATAAATAATATTGTTAAAATATTAAAATGAAAAATAAATCATTACATAACCTTACCGTTTGTTTTAAGTTCGTATTTATAGGCTAGGGAAAAAAAAAATACAGACGTATATCTCGGCCTGCTGGAGTATAGTAAACACAGAAAACATTTTATAGCAACAATGTTGAAGAAAGATATTTTGGTTTTCCGAAGTTGCCGTCATTAAACAGAAACCAACATGGAGATTTCATTGCAACTAATTAGAAATTCGTCTTTCAGGTATGTAATAAACGATCTTCGCACAAAATAATGTACGATACACGAGCGGTATGTTTGTTTTCATGTTCTCGGAAATTAAAAAAGCTCAACTACGTTTCGCTTTTGCAAACTTTTCCTCGAACATGAAAACGTCAACATACCGCTCTTGTAACGCATATTACTAATACAGCAATTCTTAAAGGAACATTAATGTTACGGTTTTGAAATGTCCATGCTATCGCCCCAGCCAGTTCATGAATTTTGTTCCAAGGGGTCAAGTATGGTATGCGTTGTGGAGTCCACACTTGGTGCACCATCATGGAATGGTGCCTAGATTCAAAGAACAATCACAAATTCCGAAGAAAGAAATAGATGAAAGCTCTCAGCGGGGCTGCTTTGAATTCATGTGGCGATCCGGCAGATAACTTGGGCTGGGCTATAGAGCTTTCCGGTGTACCCCATCCCCCGTGCAGATAAGGGTGTTCAACCCTCTCTACCTGTTGGTTTAAGAGATTTCGTCTCTCATAAAAACGTCAGCCGTACGGTTGTAAATTTCCTTCATTACCTACTAATGGCCCTCTCCGGGTTCTAAGCGTTGCCATGGCGACCTGGAAGCACGGACTTGGTTTGGTTTCAGACATACGCATTGTGAGTTGGGTTGTTTTGTGTTGTCTGAAGGCAGAAAATGTTTAAATTTGTTTTTTGTTTCTCCTAATTTATACGCAATTTTCATTTTTTGTATGTAGAAATATCATTTGCTGCAACAACTTAAATTAGAGATCAGTTTTTAGGGGAAAAAAAAATGACGTCCAAACTTCGAAATACCGGGATACTGTAATTGACTAAATTGGTATACTTACTTACTTACTTACTTACTTACTGGCTTTTAAGGAACCCGGAGGTTCATTGCCGCTCTCACATAAGCCCGCCATCGGTCCCTATCCTGTGCAAGATTAATCCAGTCTCTATCATCATATCCCACCTCCCTCAAATCCATTTTAATATTATCTTCCCATCTACGTCTCGGCCTCCCCAAAGGTCTTTTTCCCTCCGGCCTCCCAACTAACACTATATATGCATTTCTGGATTTGCCCATACGTGCTACATGCCCTGCCCATCTCAAACGTCTGGATTTAATGTTCCTAATTATGTCAGGTGAAGAATACAATGCGTGCAGTTCTACGTTGTGTAACTTTCTCCATTCTCCTGTAACTTCATCCCTCTTAGCCCCAAATATTTTCCTAAGTACCTTATTCTCAAACACCCTTAACCTATGTTCCTCTCTCAAAGTGAGAGTCCAAGTTTCACAACCATACCGAACAACCGGTAATATAACTGTTTTATAAATTCTAACTTTCACATTTTTTGACAGCAGACTAGATGATAAAATCTTCTCAACCGAATAATAACAGGCATTTCCCATATTTATTCTGTGTTTAATTTCCTCCCGAGTATCATTTATATTTGTTACTGTTGCTCCAAGATATTTGAAGTTCTCCACCTCTTCAAAAGATAAATTTTCAATTTTTATATTTCCATTTCGTACAATATTCTCGTCACGAGACATAATCATATACTTTGTCTTTTCGGGATTTACTTCCAAACCTATCGCTTTACTTGCTTCAAGTAAAATTCCCGTGTTTTCCCTAATCGTTTGTGGATTTTCTCCTAACATATTCACGTCATCCGCATAGACAAGAAGCTGATGTAACCCGTTCAATTCCAAACCCTGCCTGTTATCCTGGACTTTCCTAATGGCATACTCTAGAGCGAAGTTAAAAAGTAAAGGTGATAGTGCATCTCCCTGCTTTAGCCCACAGTGAATTGGAAACGCATCTGACAGAAACTGACCTATACGAACTCTGCTGTACGTTTCACTGAGACACATTTTAATTAATCGAACTAGTTTCTTGAAATTGGATATATCTCAGACATTTTATAACATAAATTAAAAATTTCCTTGACATTTTACTCCTGAAACCACTCTCTTTAAAATGTCTTTGCCACAATTTTTGTATTTAATTTCAAAATTTGAAGATAAGCAATTCAAGAGCGTAATCCCAAAATTCGATCAGTCGAATTGGCCATTTTTATGAATTACACATAATATATATGATTATGTTTGAGACCTCTATCATATTTTAAGCTTGTTTTCTCTCAAAACAACGCCAATCCTTGAATAAAAGTTTGTGTTATTGTATTTCATTTGAAAACTCGCTCAGTCCGTAGACAGGTAGATAAAAAATCTAGCCCAGGCCTTTCATAAAAATGGACTAAACACGTTTTGGGATCAACTCTTCAATCACATCTTAAGAACGGATTTTATACGTACTTTTATAAAAATATGGAGGAATATTTTTCAAATGCAATATAATAATTAATTTCTGTCGCATAGAAAAGTTTTAGAATAGCCTAAAGAATATGTGTGCGTAATATAATTCCTGTAGCATTAATAGTTCTGAAGATATGTAACTTGTTTAGTATGGAATAAAGCAAAAAATTTAAGTTACCAAAATTTCAGAGTTTAGTGATATTTCAAAAACCCTGTGCAACAGAGCTTTAAAAATGACATCACAACAACAAACAAGGTCATAAATGCGTATTAAATTTTTATGTAATATTTTTTTCAAATATCAAGGTATATTTCAAAGGGGGGAAAAAATGAAAAAAATATGGCAAACAAAGATAAAATTTTACTTCTCTGTCAAGAATCAAACACGGGTCTGTTGATTTTGCTGGGTGTAGGG
>NC_091122.1:3922500-4037500 GCF_040183065.1 Periplaneta americana
ATAGATAGATAGATAGATAGATAGATAGATAGATAGATAGATAGATAGATAGATAGATACATAGATAGATAGATAGATAGATAGAACTTTATTGTCGAAGACATAATATATGCATAGACATGGTGAAATATATACAATTATTACAATTTAATTTAAAATAAGTCAAATATAAAAAACATTATTCATTTCGAGGCCCATGTGTGCATCCTCAAGATTGTAGGGACACAATTTTATTAATTTCGTTTTTATATAATTCCTAAATCTGAGAGAATTTTTTGTACATTTGATGTCATCAGGCAAACTATTGTACATTTTGATACCAAAGACCATATAGGTCCTACTTGTGTTTGTAAAGTGGTGAGCTGGAATAGTTAAACTGTTTTTGTTACGGTTATCGTAGGTATGGAAGTCACAAGTTGGTGAAAATCAGACAGATTTTTATAAATTAGTTGTAAAACATTAAAAATATATAAACCATAAACAGTAAGAATATTATATTGTAAAAAAATGTTCCCTACAGAGTGAACAAAAAGTGTGGAATATTGGTAGTAACTTCTTAAATTTTCATTTTACAAAAACTGCTGGAGATAAACCACACAATATGATACCAGTGTTCGAAAAAGTTATTCAGGTATACAGGGTGTGACAGTAAACTTTATTTTTTAAACGGCACCCTATATTAAAATTTACATATTCCGAATCTCCATTACATTTTACGCATGGATGTGTAGAAATTTTACCCATTCGCGCATTTCATGTTTTTTTTTCTAAATTTATTAAACTTGTTTCGTGCACTTCAAACTTGAAACAAATAAGTATGTAATAGTAATATGCGTTACAAGAGCGGTATGTTGAAGTTTTCATATTCGAGGAAGAGTTTGAAAAAGCGAAACGTAGTTGAGCTTTTTTAATTTCCGAGAACATGAAAACAAACATACAGCTCCTGCATCGTACATTATTTTGTGCGAAGATCGTTTATTACATACCTGAAAGACGAATTTCTAATTAGTTGCAATGAAATCTCCATGTTGGTTTCTGTTTAATGACGGCAACTTCGGAAAACCAAAATATCTTTCTTCAACATTGTTGCTTTAAAATGTTTTCTGTGTTTACTATACTCCAGCAGGCCGTGATATACGTCTGTCTTTTTTTTCCCCCAGTCTATGATGAGTCTAGAATCTTGTTGATTTTTTTCACGGCTTCCTTAATGTTACTTGCATCACGAATGCAGTAACTTTAGTGCAGTTGTAGAGTTTACTTAATTTTTGCAAATATTTAAAAGCAATAATTAACAGTGCAATTTTTGGGTGAAATTGCAGTGGTAAGTTTCCAATTTATGATTATTACTATATTGAACGTCTCTAAAAATAATATGTTAAAAGCCTAAAGCAGTAAAATCAATATGTCACTTAAGCGGTAAGAAGAGGGAAATTGTTATGTGTGTTAGGTTGGGAATACTGAATGTGAAATTTTAGACTTACCGCGGATTGGTTTTGTGCGGAAACCAAGCAAATACGCACGATCTCGCACAAAATCATTTTGTGTAGGCCATGAAACTAAACAATAATCAAACTTGACAACAGATGTTCAAAATGAAAATCATTCAGAGACAAACAGTGTGCCAGTCTATCACGAAAACAGTCCATTGTCTTTCTCACAGTTCCATGACTGATATGTTTCATCTCATACCTACAATGGACAGTTTACGTGATAAACTGGGACATTGTTTGGCTGTGAATGGTTGTCATTTTGGGCATCTATTGTTAATGATAATGTGATAGTGTGTCGTTTAGTTTTATGGCATACTAAACATGATTTTACACAATTATTTGTCTAAAGTTTGAAGTCCACTAAACAAGTTTAATTAATAATTGAAATACATAAAACGGGTAGAGGAGTAAAATTTCTACGCATTCGTACGTAAAATTTAATGGAGATTTGTAACGTAAATTTTAATACATGGTGTGATTTAAAAAAATTAAGCTTACTGTCACACCCTGTATGCCTGTATAACTTTTTTTTCGAACACTAGTATCGTATTGTGTCGTTTATCTCAAACAGCTTTTGTATAAAACTTTTTTTTAATTAAAATTTAAGAAGTTATTAGCAATATTCCATACTTATTGTCCACCCTGTATAATGAAAACACTATGCACTCTCAGCAATAAACAAATGTTAATTTTCATAAAAAAAAATGTTGTAATTATAACCATTAATTATTAAAAAAGTTTTTTTTTTTTTTTTTTTTTTTTTTTTTTTTCAAAATTTGTGAAGTAGTTGAGTTTGTAAAGTGAAAAATAAATAGCACATACACATGAAAATATTTTCTTACCTTGTACTAAGAAAATGTATAAAATTAATTAGTGTGTTAGTCCACATGCACATCTTATTAAAGGGTCCTCGAACTCATGATATTTAAGAACAGCTGGTCTTTTTCTGTATTGAATACCACGTTGCGTTCTGGAGATATACTGACTTTTAAAACGCGTGACCCAACACGAAATAACCAAAAATGGCGGACGTCCCTCCCGCGCATGCGCATGACTTTTAACTCTTATTGTTAAGTACCTTTATCCTTCGGTCATCGAAGCCAGTTTTCACATTTTCGCTATCGATTATACTTTCCGAGATATTAGCTAAAGTTATAAACTTTCTTTTTAGCCCAGCTTTTTCTAGAGGGCTTCTATTTTAAAGTCATATCCACGTCAAAAACAAAGCGAATTTGATTATAAGATTTTTACATGCAGCATTTTGCTTGTTTTTAAGCCCTGAATCAATTTCCCAAAGGTTTCCAACATATTAGTCAACACCCTGTATGACAGAATTCAATTGTCGGGAGAAAAGCCCCGCGGAACCTGTTTCATAGACTTCAAGAAAGCATTTGCACAAAGCAGTCGTGCAGCGGTGAAGTGAAACAAAGGACGATCAGCACGCACGCCGCTGTCAACGAGCCAATCAACAATCTGCATGTAGCGAAATGCAATACCAATTACTTATGCAGACTGGCGATCCGGTACAACTCGGTTGTCATGGAAACGGGCCAGCATTGTCCACGGCCTTCTGTGAATCCATTCGGTTGACGCGTGTATTCTGTCACATAGTACGTATTTCTTGCAGAGGATTATCTTCATACACACTACAATGTTGGAGCCCTTTCCAGTTCATTTTTCTGAACCTTTTTCTATTTCCTGTTTCCGTATTTTTTTATCTCTTTACGTAGAACTACGTCCTTGTATTCTGCACGGTACATAGGTCGTCAACCGTTCGACAATACTTACTTACTTACTTACTTACTTACTTACTTACTTACTTACTTACTTACTTACTTACTTACTTACTTACTTACTTACTGGCTTTTAAGGAACCCGGAGGTTCATTGCCGCCCTCACATAAGCCCGCCATCGGTCCCTATCCCGAGCAAGATTAATCCAGTCTCTATCATCATATCCCACCTCCCTCAAATCCATTTTAATATTATCTTCCCATCTACGTCTCGGCCTCCCCAAAGGTCTTTTTCCCTCCGGCCTCCCAACTAACACTCTATATGCATTTCTGGATTCGCCCATACGTGCTACATGCCCTGCCCATCTCAAACGTCTGGATTTAATGTTCCTAATTATGTCAGGTGAAGAATACAATGCGTGCAGTTCTGCGTTGTGTAACTTTCTCCATTCTCCTGTAACTTCATCCCTCTTAGCAGTAGAGCAAGTGGACAGCTTCAAATACTTGGGGTGTACTATAAGCAGTAACATGAGCTGCTACCAGGAAGTCAAAAGGAGGATAGCAATGGCAAAGGAAGCTTTTAATAGAAAAAGGAGCATCTTCTGCGGACCTCTGGAGAAAGAACTAAGGAAGAGACTAGTGAAGTGCTTTGTGTGGAGTGTGGCATTGTATGAGGCAGAAACATGGACATTACGACGAAGTGAAGAGAAGCGAATAGAAGCATTTGAAATGTGGATATGGAGAAGAATGGAACATGTGAAATGGACAGAATAAGAAATGAAGCTGTGTTGGAAAGAATGGGTGAAGAAAGAACGATGCTCAAACTGATCAGGAAGAGGAAAAGGAATTGGCTGGGTCACTGGCTGAGAAGAAACTGCCTACTGAAGGATGCACTGGAAGGAATGGTGAACGGGAGAAGAGTTCGGGGCAGAAGAAGATATCAGATGATAGACGACATTAAGATATGTGGATCATGTGAAGAGAGTAAGATGAAGGTAGATAAAGAAAACACAGATCTTGCATTATTTATTTATTTGTTCGTTTATGTCATTTATTGCTTGTTTGTTTATTTATTTAACTATTTATTTGATTGCGCGCTTGTTAGTTATTTATTCATTTCTTTATGTAATTATTTATTTATGTATTTATTTATTTATGTATTTATGTAGTATTTATTTATTTATGTCTTTATTTATTTATGTATTTATTTATGTAATTTATTTATTTATTTATTATTTATTTATTCATTTAATTATTTATGTATTTGTTTATGTAATTTATTTGTTTATTTATTATTTATTTATTCATTTAATTATTTATTTATTCATTTAATTATTTATGTATTTATTTATGTATTAATTTATTTATTTATGTATTTGTTTACTTATTTATGTATTTATTTATGTATTTATTTACTTATTTATGTATTTATTTATTTATTTATTTATGTATTTATTTATGTATTAATGTATTTATTTATGTATTTATCTATTTATTTATGTATTTATTTATGTATTTATTTATGTATTTATTTATTTGTTCATTTATGTATGTATTTATTTATTTATTTATGTATTTATTTATTTATGTATTTATTTATTTATGTATTTGTTTACTTATTTATGTATTTATTTATTTATGTATTTGTTTACTTATTTATGTATTTATTTATTTATGTGTTTATTTACTTATTTATGTATTTATGTATTTATTTATTTATTTATGTATTTATTTATGTATTTATTTATTTATGTATTTATTTATGTATTTATTTATTTATGTATTTATTTATTTATTTATGTATTTATTTATGTATTTATTTATTTATGTATTTATTTATTTATGTATGTATTTATTTATTTATTTATTTATGTATTTATTTATTTATGTATTTATTTATGTATGTATGTATTTATTTATTTATGTATTTATTTATTTATGTATGTATTTATTTATTTATTTATTTATGTATTTATTTATGTATGTATGTATTTATTTATTTATGTATTTATTTAATGGTTGTTTATTTTATTGATTGCTTGTTTGTTTATTTATTAAATTATTTATTTAAGTATTTCGTTGCTTTTTATGTATTTATTTATTTGTTTAATTATTTGATTGCTTGTGATTGCTTGCTTGGTTATTTAATTAATTATATATTTACTTATTTACTTCTTTGTTTCTTTATTTATTTAATTATTTATTTATTAGGTTATTGTTAGGTTGCTTGTTTGTTTAACTTATTTATGTGCTTGTTTAATTGATTTTGCATGTTTGGTTGCTTAATTAATTAATTTATTTATTTGTTTATTAATTAATTAACTAATTTGAGGAGAGTAAGATGAAGGTAGAAAATAGAAAAGACTGGAGAATGCTAGGTTTGCACTACATGAAAATGAAAAGTGTAAATAATGTAAATTGTAAATATTACTGCAACTGTTAAAGTGATCAGTATTTGTGTTGAGGGGGCAGCAATTTTAGTGCCCTAAGGGGGGGAATGTTTAATATTCCCCTGCATCAGGCATTCAGAAAAAGTCTCTACGAAAGAAAGATGAATCCCCACTTCCCTATCAGGAATCGAACCCATGTCCTTCACTCAGTAGCTGCAAACTGTATTGTTATTGCTGTAAGAGCACAACTTAAAATTCGTCACCATTAAAACGCAAAAAAAATTCACTCAGACGAGTTGAATCGCCGCCGATTTGTGTGTTAAGCAACTCGTAGATTGAGTTGACGCGGACCTGACTGCAAACTGACCGTGAGGGCAGGCTTGCTGCCAACAGAGCCTGGCGCCGGCGACAGCTGATGACCTGGCGATGTCACCATGGCAACAAAGGCGCCCGCCGCCACAGTGCAATTAGGCCGCAGGGACACTGAATCCCAACAACATGATCGGATGATTTACTTGCACCTCGCCCCCAGAGCGAGAAGTGGGACAAGTAACAAAGAGGCCGACTTGGCTGAGAACCAAACCACGGCCTCTCTGCATCAGCGACGGGTTCTACTGTCACACAAACCGAAGAACCGTGGCCTGATATCGAAACTGTCAGTCAACTATTATTTTTGTCATGGAAACGGAAAAACCGTGACCTCATATATAAATTTATGCTCGACCATGCCGAAATGTAGTAATTATACACCTGGTAGCAGTCCTTTAATGCATGTCATTAAAGTACACCTACTCATTAATGTACAGGTGTTCAGCCAATGACAAGTCAGCTTTGTACCATTATAAAACCGCAAGTATCGATTATTCTCGGATATGCAATCGAAAGAGAATTAGCGAAAAGTCACGGAGGCTGGAAATCCAATACTGTCGCAGAAGGTTATGTTCTGTTACTATAATAATTAGCGTTAATTGTAAATAATATTCAAATAAATTCAATTTGTCATCTCGTTTTTCAATGTCGAATTCAATAATCAAGGTTATAATATTATCAAGTTTAACGGGACTACGTCAAGGTCAATGACATTATTGTTCCTCGGAAAAAATCAATACTTTCGCGTCTGCGCACATCTCACAATTCACGACCTAGAACAAGGTCACTTCCGATCTTGTCAGATACAAATAAAATGTATACATCTGAATACCGGTAATTTCAAGTTAGAAATATGGCCGAGCATAAAAAGTCGTATGAAACTCGCCTATAATGGTAATTAAGAAGCTCGTATGAAAATTATGAAACTCGCTTGCGCTCGTTTCATAAATATCCATACTCGCTTCTTAATTACTATCATTATAGGCTCGTTGCATAATGTACTATTTCAATTTATTCATGTTGTCATGGAAACCGAGGGATGTGATATGATATGCTGTATAAACATCAGATAATTGTTATATTGTCATGAAAAATGAAGAAACTTGGTTCGATGTAGAAATAAATATTGTCAGTCAAAAACTTTTGTCGTTATGAACCTCGAAGGAGTAAGACCTCACGTATAAATTGTCAGTCAACTATATCTGTTGTCATGGTAACTGAAGAAACTTGATCTGATAGCCTATACGTGGTAATATGATAAACGTTTATAATTATTTGATACGCTTAAGTATGATATGTTGGTCAGTTCTATAAATTTTGTTCTCTCGTGTTATGGTCGACTGTTAAAATCGATTGTACGCATGAATCGAAGGATCGAGACTTGATGTAGGCCTGTACGTTGCCAGCTGAGTTCGTCTGTAGCCAAGGAAACTGAAGAAATGTTGCCTGATATAAAAATTGTTAGTCAACTATTTCTGTTGTCATGGAAACCGAAGGACCAAGACTTGATTTAGGCCTGAGAGTTGCCAGCTGAATTCGTCTGTAGCCAAGGAAACTGAAGAAATGTTGCCTGATATAAAAATTGTTAGTCAACTATTTCTATTGTCATGGAAACAGAACCACGTTCTGATGTATAAAGTTTTTTTTTTAATTGGTTATTCGACACAAACCAGTAATGTTGGATAGTATAATGAATGTAATCAGATCCTAGATAGATACTTTGAACATCTGTAACTTTTTGTAAGTAGGTTATTTTACGACGCTTTATCAACTCCTTAGGTTATTTAGCATCTGAATGATATGAAGGTGATAATGCCGGTGAAATGAGTCCTGGGCCCAGCACCGATAGTTACCCAGCATTTGCTCAGATTGGGTTGAGGGAAAACCCCGTGAAAAACCTCAACCAGGTAACTTGCCCCTACAGGGAATCGAACCCGGGCCACCTGGTTTCGCGGCCAGACGCGCTGACCGTTACTCCACAGGTGTGGACACCTGTAACTTGTCGGCAAACATACTTAACGTGGGTTGTTTCACGAAAAATGATCTTCATTGCGAGATCTATCGATCCCCAGAGTTTGTCGCGGAAGTCCTGAATCACCCTGTATATAACGTGCCTGTCAAATTTTTCTGTTGTCTTAAAAACCTAAGAAACTTGGCCTGATGTATAAATTTTCAATCGACTGTTTCTGTTGTCATGGAAACCGTAGGATCGTGCTTTAATACACGAGCTGGTAGGGAACGCATTGTAACAATGTAAGCTTCACGCATCGCCGTATTTCACGCTGTGTGTGTCTTGATGAGTGTGGATTCCATTCAGGTAATTAGTATGATATTTATGATCCCTTTTATCTTCTTTTCGTTAAAACTACAAGCAGTAATTTTAGCTCTTCCCAGATTTGTTGCAAGAGTCTCATTATGTGGTAGTGGGTCTTCCTCTGCATCTTACACCCACTGGGCATGCAATCATGATACGCTGCTCAGCAAGATTGATTTGTAGCGATTCCCGGTAGAATAATAAGTAATGAAAGTGTATCACTTTATCTTGGTTTAAAAAGAGCTTAATTTGCTTAATACATTTGATTAAATCATTTAGTGTTAAAGAACCAGGGACTCCAGCTCACAATTCAAACAGGTCTTTTAATATGATATCTAAAATAACATCAACCCGTTTGTCTACAGACGTGGAGTATATTTAGCCCAGTCATAGTTCACGGTCTGCGGTTTCCATGACAATAGGAACAGTTGACTGACGTTTCCTATGTACATATATCAGGTTACGGTTCTTCTGCTTCCATGACAACGGAATGGGTTTTAACTCGCTACTGTTTTGGAAAGAAAGTAAATTATCTCTTATTAAAATGTTTCTGGTGGTAATATGGTTCGAAACTCGTGAAATGTGATTGTTACGTAAGTGTTCTACCGTTTAATAACCGGTGATACCCAAAGAACACGTAACATGAACACTGAACAATCAATTTCTTGATCATTACAACTTTTTGCTTCGAAGACAATGAACCTTAAATTATTTCTACAAGTGATTCGCTTGTCTATAAATTTCTATTGCGTATCAGCGTTTGTTACCACGAACACAACGCCAAAGATACTGAAGGGGTCAGAGGCAAACAATTGACGGACTAGTTACATTTATTTCTTTGATTGTTCTTTTTTTTATACTTTTTTCATATCTATCAGTCATTACGATGTTCTAGTCTTAGCTATAAAATTCATACATAAATAAATATCTGCATAAATTAATATACAGGATGTTTCCGAGGTGGTGTTACAAACTTTCAGGGATGATTGACAAGGACACGTGTAATCAATTTGAGATAAGGAACCCTGGTCCGGAAATGACTGAGTCGAAAGTTATGAGCAAAAATTGTTGTGCGGAAATGGAATTCTGATTTGGCACCACGTGCTCGCCTTCCCTTAACCTTTGGAACAGTCGTGGAAAGATGGTATGGGCCGGATGTCTCCTACGTGGGTACTTGTCCCGATACAATCTGTGAGCTTGTCTACTGTTCCCATTGGCTCATCCGTATTCGAAAATCGGGTCTGCTTATTCCGCTGTCGTGTATTCCTCCATTTCACTAGGACTGATCGACTGGACACTGCAACTTGTACACATACACTGCTGTCTACAGACGTGCATATCAGGACCGACCATGTCCGTTACACATTACCCTATCTGCATTGCTTTAGTGTAGTTTCCTGTCCCCACCCCTCAGACAGCGCACTGAATGGAATACTGTAAGTAGACAATGTAAACAACGTCAGATGAATACAGTATGTGTAAGATGTACAGATAAATACACATAAATAAGGTGTACAGAGGAATAAAATTATTTCATTTCCACACAACTATTTTTGCTTGTAACTTTCGACTCGGTCATTTACGGACCAGGATTCCTTATCTCAAATTGATACATGTGCCCTTCTCCATCATCCCTGAAAGTTTGTAACACCACTTCGGAAACACCCTGTATGTATAATAGTTATTTACGTCACAAATGTTAAACATGACAGTTTTGTTTGTGAGTAGCGATGTTTGCGAAACGAGGTCTCAGGTCGAGGTAGCAAACCTACAAACAAAATAACATAATTCCTAAAATGTTTCGTAGGCCTATACTATTTTTACACAGTCTGTAAGTATTTATAAATACATCAGATAATGAAATAATTTATTCATATTTTATCACCCATTGCTGTTAGAGTACTGATACTTATTTATTTTATTTGGTTATTTAACGATGCTGTATCAACTATTAGGTTATTTAGCGTCGATTGGATTGGTGGCAGCGAGAAGGTATTTGGCGAGATGAGGCAGAGGATTCATCGTAGATTGCCTGATATTCGCCTTACTGTTGGGGAAAACCTCGGAAAAAACCTAACCAGGTAGTCAGCCCAAGAGAGGATCGAGCCCGCTCCCGAGCGCAACTCCGTATCGACTCGCCGATGGCTCTAATCGATATTATATGGAGTCGTCATAACTCCAGAGTTATAAAGTGTTCAAAACCTGAGATAAGATGAAACAGTTCAGTTCTGTGATTCTGAGAAAAACAATGGACAGTTTTCGTTACTAACTAGGATATACTTTAGTTTTGAATGGTTTTTAATTTGAAAATATTTCGTAATGATTATAAAAAGTTTTTTAATTGTTACAATTTTATTACACTCCGAAACCTTTCGGTTTAAAACTTTTACAATATGACAGAATATTCTTTTTCATACATAAAAGTTAATGCGTATTGCCAGAATACAAATAAAAATAGATTGTTGTTTAAAATATTTGTTACATCCTGTATATACTAAAATTGTTTAAATAGTGACATATTACTTTGTAGGATTTTAAACAAGTTTTATAGAAAACATTTTATACTAAAACTAAATACAGGGTGTCCGGGAAAGACCTGACGAAGAAGAAGTAATTATATATCTGAAACTATTACAGTCATTACCTCAATGTTTTTACAATTAGAAAGAGAAACTCAATAACTTTTGTTACCTAGCAGCATGTTACGCGCGTGCGCATACCATTGCGCGAGGAGAAAACACCATGCTATGTGCGCTCTTTTCTCGAAGACACCCTCTCTGACCGTTGGATTGGGAGAGGCGGACCTATACCATGGCCACCACGGTCGCCGGACATGATCCCATTGGATTTATTTCTGTTGGGTTTTGTGAAAGACAAAGTGTATCGCACTCCTGTGACCAATTGCAGAATTATGTGGTCGAATCTACGAAGCAATAGGACTAGTCACACCGGAGATACTTTCGCGTGTGTAGCAGGAGATTATCGCCCGGGCCACAAATGGTGCTCATATAGAGATGCATTAAAATGTATTGTTATTCTCTTTGTAACTGTGAAAACATCACAACAATAAATGGAATAGTTTCAGAGATATGGTTATTTGCTTTTCGTCAGGTCTTTCCCGGACACCCTGTATAATAAAATTAAGAGTAGTAGACTGTATTGTTGTACATACTGTATAGGCCTACCAATACAAGTAAATTAATATACAACAGATAAAGAAGTTTATATGCAGTGAAATAATAAGCAAATGCGATTCATGCTCTTTTGTCGCTTTGGTGGCTGCTTGCTTCTCACCAGAAGGTCAATAGTTCGATCCCCGATAGAGCACACGAGTTTTAAGATAAACAGAGTATATTGCTGTTCCTTTTTAAATCTACATTGATCCGCCTTCGAACAAATCTGTCAGCATGTGACACTCCTAGGTGAGAGAAAACTTTATAAAGGGGTATCAATTATTGCGCGGTCTAGAATTAAATCACTTTTGGCCCGATGATTTGTAACCCAGACTCTGGCACGCCCCACTACCTAAATCGACAGACATGGAACAAATGACAATCAGTGCCGCAAGGACAGCTAAACGTGGTCAAGTGGCTGGCATGTGGTCACAGACTAGTATCCATGGCGACACCGTAATCAACAAGACCACAACGCGTCGCCAGTTCGATTGTTGGAGGCGTGTTATCAAATAGGCCACGGCCGTCTCTTTTCGGATACCACCAGCACATCATCATTCAATTCTGAACAAGATATGCATTGTTGAATAGCAAATGACATATTTTGTACATTTATAAAGCGTAAATATATAAACAATTGAATACTCTATCAATTCCACACCTGTGGAGTAACGGTCAGCGTGTCTGACCGCGAAACCAGATGGCCCGGGCTCGAATCCCAGTCGAGGCAAGTTACCTTGTTGAGGTTTTTTCAAGGGTTTTCCCTCAATCCAATACGAGCAAATGCTGGGTAACTTTCGGTGCTGGACCCTGGACTCATTTCACCGGCATTATCACCTTCATTTCAGTCGGACGCTAAATAACCTGCGATATTGATACAGCGTCGTAAAATAACCTACTAAAAATACTCTTTAAAATTTAAGCATCAAAATATGGAGGTGTCATTTGAAATTTCAAAGGGATATGGAGAAAAGGGTGAGGGGGTGAAACCTAAAATGCAATTAACACTGGTTTTAATCTTCCGCTCAATAGGCTATGTAAATTGACGTGTTTTTTTCTCTTTTAATTAAAATTAATTGAAGTAAATAATTATTTGGTATTCCCAAGAAACTAGTTCGATTAATTAAAATGTGTCTCAGTGAAACGTACAGCAGAGTCCGTATAGGTCAGTTTCTGTCAGATGCTTTTCCAATTCACTGTGGGCTAAAGCAAGGAGATGCACTATCACCTTTACTTTTTAACTTTGCTCTAGAGTATGCCATTAGGAAAGTCCAGGATAACAGAGAGGGTTTGGAATTGAACGGGTTACATCAGCTTCTTGTCTATGCGGATGACGTGAATATGTTAGGAGAAAATCCACAAACGATTAGGAAAAACACGGGAATTTTACTTGAAGCAAGTAAAGAGATAGGTTTGCAAGTAAATCCCGAAAAGACTAAGTATATGATTATGTCTCGTGACCAGAATAGTCTATTGTACGAAATGGAAATATAAAAATTGGAGATTTATCCATCGAAGAGGTGGAAAAATTCAAATAGCTTGGAGCAACAGTAACAAACATAAATGACACTTGGGAGGAAATTAGACGCAGAATAAATATGGGAAATGCCTGTTATTATTCGGTTGAGAAGCTTTTATCATCTAGTCTGCTGTCAAAATATCTGAAAGCTAGAATTTATAAAACAGTTATATTACCGGTTGTTCTGTATGGTTGTGAAACTTGGACTCTCACTTTGAGAGAGGAACAGAGATTAAGGGTGTTTGAGAATAAGGTTCTTAGGAAAATATTTGGGGCTAAGAGGAATGAAGTTACAGGAGAATGGAGAAAGTTACACAACGCAGAACTGCACGCATTGTATTCTTCACCTGACATAATTAGGAACATTAAATCCAGACGTTTGAGATGGGCAGGGCATGTAGCACGTATGGGCGAATCCAGAAATGCATGTAGAGTGTTAGTTGGGAGACATGAGGGAAAAAGACCTTTAGTGAGGCCGAGACGTAGATGGGAAGATAGTATTTAAATGGATTTGAGGGAGGTGGGATATGATGATAGAGAATGGATTAATCTTGCTCAGGATAGAGACAAATGGCGGGCTTATGTGAGGGCGGCAATGACCCTCCGGGTTCCTTAAAAGCCAGTAAGTAAGTAAGTAAATATATAGACTGGAAAGTTTTGAAATGAACGCCCTGTATAGTTTCTAGTCATGGGCAGGGACAGCCCTGTTCTTCACCTGTAACAGCAAATTCAGGTGATAGCCTGCACAAATGTATGCATTTCCAATAAGAATTGTCGTAGGTACATTATTGATGGTCGATTATGCAACTGGAACATCTGACTTCCATTTAATTCTCTGCCTTAGCTGGAATTTATACGTAGCGTTCTAACAGGCAATTGTCCATGTTCAGACAACTGAATGGCGGCTTTCGCAAGAGCTCCTTGCCTCGCTGACACAGTGATCCAGTCCAGAACAATGCATCGCTTCCGTGACACGTGACAATGCCTTGAAAGTTACCTGGGAGAATGTCAGTAACGAAAATGACAAATTGGTGAGTTTGAATGCCCACGGCAGTGGCTGCTTTGAAAGGTGAAGCGCATACCATGTGCCAGAGGGTACACTATGGTGTTAGCTAGCTGTCAAGGTCGATAACAGTTCTAGTGAAACGGTTCATAAAATTATGTGAAGGGGAATACCCCGATAAAATCTGTCCCAGCACCGTCTTTGTGAATAAGATAACCATTTATTTACTTATATATTTATCTATTTATTTATCTATTTATTTATCTGTTTATTTATTTATCTATTTATTTACTTATCTAATTATGTATTTACTTATCTATTTATTTATCTATTTATTTCTGTATTTATTTATTTATTTATCTATTTATTTATTTATTTATCAATTTATTTACTTATCTTTTTATCTATTTACATATCTATTTATTTATCTATTTATTTACTTATCTATTTATGTATTTACTTATCTATTTATTTATCTATTTATTTATTTATTTATTTATCTATTTATTTACTTATTAACTTATTTATATATTTACATATCTATTTGCTTATCTATTTATTTACTTATCTATTTATGTATTTACTTATCTATTTATTTCTGTATTTATTTATTTATGTATCTATTTACTTATCTATTTATTTATTTATCTATTTATTTACTTATGTATTTATTTACTTATCTATTTATTTATGTATTTATTTATATATTTATTTATGTATTTATTTATTTATCTATTTATTTATTTATCTATTTATTTACTTATTAACTTATTTATATATTTACATATCTATTTACTTATCCATTTATGTATTTACTTATCTATTTATTTATTTATCTATTTATTTACTTATATATTTATCTATTTACATATCTATATATTTATCTATTTATTTATATATTTATTTATGTATTTATTTATTTATTAATTTATTTAAATATTTATTTGTTTATCTATTTATTTACCTTCTTATTTATCTATTTATTTATTTTATTTATTAATTAATTACCTTATTTATTTATTTACTTATGCATGTATGTATTTATTTATTCATTTATTTATGTATATATGTATTCACTAATTTTCTTACATATCTACTTATTTACTTTATTTATGTATTCATACATTTATCTAATTATGTATTTACTTATTTAGTTACATATTTACTGATTGACTTGTATAGTTTATTTATTTATTCATTTATGTATTTATTTTATTAATTTATTCATTCATTTATATACTTAATCATTCATTTATTTATGTATTTATTTATTTCATTTATTTACTAATTTATTTATTACAGTTTTTCATGTATTTGTTTACTTATTTATTTTTTCACTTATTTATTCACTTATTTTATTTTATTATTCATTTTTTATTTTCTTATTTTATTTATTAATTTATTTCAATTATTTATTTACACATTAATTTATTTTATTTATTTAATTTAATTATGTATTTATTTAATTAATTATTTATTAACACATGTATTTATTTACTTATTATATTTATTCATTCATTTATTTATTTATATTTTTATTTATTATATTTATTTACTTATATATATTTAGTTAATTATTTTATTTTTTATCTGTTTACTTACTTTAATTACTTATTTATTTAGTTATTTGTTTATTTACTTATTGCATTTATTTATTATGTTTATTTCTGTACTTATTTACTTACATTTTTATTTATTTATTTATTTATTTATTTATTTATATTTTTATTAATTTTTTATGTTTTTATTCACTCACTTATTCTTCTGGCGGAGTTAAGCTCTTCGGACCTTCTCTTCCATTCAACCAGAACCGTCTACTACAAGCCCTATGAAATACAAATATAATAATAATAATCTAAACTAGATACAACAAAATGATTTTATAAGACAATAATGGCATATAAGGATTCAAATTTAGCATTGAATCTAAATGCAAGCTACACTGGTAAGTAAATGATAGTATTCACTAACTATATTAAGCCTAGGAATTAGAGAGAAATGGTAAAATGAATAGAGAAAGGAGATACAAGTATGGAGTACAGAAACCCTATACAGGGTGTTCTGAAAAAAGTTCCAATATTTAGAGATGAGGTACACTAGCATGCATTAAAATAAGAAATAAAAATCTTATAAGCATGAGTCTTAAAATAGGTAGTATCTTCTGAGAAATGAGCAAATGTTTACCATCGCTGTAATAACAGCATATCTTCCACCATGAGCTCTTTGGCAAGAAACAATTGAGGAAACAAAATGTAACCGTTTGTCATTTCGTATTAGTTTCGTATTTGTTCAATAGCAGTATGTTTTGTTTTTTGTCCAAGAGCTAACAATAGAAGATATGCTGCTCTTACAGTCATGGTAAACATTTGCTCATTTCTCAGAAAATACTAATTTTAGGACCCATGTTTACATGACTTTTATTTCTTGTTTTAATGCATACTACCGCCTCTCTAAATACTCTAAAAAAATTTCAGGACACCCTGTATAATACATATAATACATTTAATCGCAGTGATCTGTTTGGTTGTTTAATGGATTTTCTCATCGTGAAATGGAAGAGATATCTTGTTACAGAAATAGAGACACAAATACCATCACAAGTTTAATAATAATAATAATAATAATAATAATAATTATTATTATTATTATTATTATTATTATATAATAATAATAATAATAAAAATAATAATAATTACTTACTTACTTACTTCCTTACTTACTTTACTTACTTACTTACTTATTTATTTACTTACTTACTTACTTACTTACTGGCTTTTAAGGAACTCGGAGGTTCATTGCCGCCCTCACATAAGCCCGCCATCGGTCCCTATCCTGAGTAACATTAATCCAGTCTCTATCATCATATCCCACCTCCCCTAAATCCATTTTAATATTATCTTCCCATCTACGTCTCGGCCTCCCAACCAACACTCTATATGCATTTCTGGATTCGCCCATCGTGCTACATGCCCTGCCCATCTCAAACGTCTGGATTTAATGTTCCTAATTATGTCAGGTGAAGAATACAATGCGTGCAGTTCTGTGTTGTGTAACTTTCTCCATTCTCCTGTAACTTCATCCCTCTTAGCCCGAAATATTTTCCTAAGCACCTTATTCTCAAACACCCTTAACCTCTGTTTCTCTCTCAAAGTGACAGTCCAAGTTTCACAACCATAAAGAACAACCGGTAATATAACTGTTTTATAAATTCTAACTTTCAGATTTTTTGACAGCAGACTGGATGACAAAAGCTTCTCAACCGAATAATAACAGGCATTTCCCATATTTATTCTGTGTTTCATTTCCTCTCGAGTATCATTTATATTTGTTACTGTTGCTCCAAGATATTTGAACTTCTCCACCTTTTCAAAAGATAAATTTCCAATTTTTATATTTCCATTTCGTACAATATTCTGGTCACGAGACATAATCATACACTTCGTCTTTTCGGGATTTACTTCCAAACCTATCTCTTTACTTGCTTCCAGTAAAATTCCCGTGTTTTCCCTAATCGTTTGTGGATTTCCTCCTAACATATTCACGTCATCCGCATAGACAAGCAGTTGATGTAACCCGTTCAATTCCAAACTCTGCCTGTTGTCCTGAACTTTCCTAATGGCATACTCTAGAGCGAAGTTAAAAAGTAAAGGTGATAGTGCATCTCCTTGCTTTATCCCACAGTGAATTGAAAACGCTTCAGATAGAAACTGACCTATACGGACTCTGCTGTACGTTTCACTGAGACACATTTTAATTAATCGAACTAGTTTCTTGGGAATACCAAATTCAATAAGAATATCATATAAAACTTCTCTCTTAACCGAGTCATATGCCTTTTTTAAATCTATGAATAACTTATGCACTGTACCCTTATACTCCCATTTTTTCTCCACTATCTGTCGAATACAAGATATCTGATCAATAGTTAATAATAATAATAATAATAATAATAATAATAATAATAATAATAATAATAATAATAATAATAATAATAATAATAATAAGTTATTCTATGATAGCTTTTCTAGTGCTTTTTATTCCACTATGCACGACCATTGTAAAAATTATTTAATTCGTTGAAATTTGTCACTAGTTTAAATTGCTCACAATTTTTCAAGATTTAATGCCAGCAGTTTTGTCATAAATTTCACTTCTGCATCTTCCCTGCGTTCAAATTGCATACAATCATCTCAGTCGTCCCTCATCTCATCTTAATGCAGCCCAGTAAGGTCTCCCCCTTTCCCCTCTTGATGATGGACCAACACACAGAAAGCTTTGTAAACACAGACGCTGCCTAGCTCCACTGTTTGTAAACACTTCGGGTGCATCATGACTATAGGGTTGCCTGAAACGAACCAGTCATATTGGGACGATTATATCCTATAGGGCTATTCCATATGAAATCGATCAGTAAAAAACCTCGCATTTTTTTATACTCTAATTTTTTCCCTATTTATACAAGGTGCTGAGGGGAGTGCATTTGCAAAAATATACTATCGAAAGTCAAACGGTTTTCGTATTATTGAGCGACAAATTTAGCGTATTTTATAAAAACAAGCCTCTTTCAGCGCTCAGAACTCTGGAACCATTTACTGCAGAACATTGAACGGGAGCTCATTTTGAAGCTGACATTTGGTAGGTTATGTTAAGAAGTAATCCTTATTTTTATTGTACACAGAGAGACAGATAACCTGATTTTACTTACTTTTAGGCTTTTTGCCAATTTGTAAAAATGTAAAAAATATTGAGAAAAAATCTTGCATTATTAAGAGGGATTCGGCATTGTTTGCTTAGTGGTACAGCAATAAGTTTCGAGGGTATTAAATAAATTATTTTCACACGCCTAGACTTGAACGGCGCAGTACCGCACGCACTGGCCGAGAGCTGAAGATAAGCGAGCGTTAGGCGTTATTTTACTCCACTATTTATGAAAACTTGTGATAAAGCTAGCCCAGCTATGCGCTACTAGACGAAACATCACGTGTTTGTCTCCTTGCTTGTCTCAGCTAGCTCCCGTCTCACAGTCAGCTGGTTAGTTCACGCGCGTACTATTTATTTTCTTTATTTGATATTTTCGATACTTTCTTATCAACGGTGAACCAGTAAAAAAATATGTGTTTATTTGTACTTTCAATGCTGAATCTAACCATATATTTAAAAAATATTTTTTCGTGGTCAAAGGCGTCTTAATTAAGAAAAATCTCAATTTCTCCATTTCCATAAAAAGTAAGAAAATCTGTTTATATGTCAATATAAACTTTAATTTCTCAGCATCAAAATAAACCATGATTTTGATCATTGGGTGAAAGGGTTTCGGAGCTACAACAGTTTAAAGTTGCTAATTTTATGAAAATACGATAAATTTAAATATTATTTATTTAAACACTATGAAGTTCTGATGCCTCAAACTTTGCACAAAGCATTGTATCACAGTTGTCTACGGACAGAAAAAGTTTGATTTTATTTAAAAGTTGCAAGGTCAATTTTCTCTATATTTCGGTCGATTTGAGACGGAATAGCCTTATACATCGATTATGTCTCTGACTGTCTCTACCTTCCTTTGTATTCTTTGAGATATTTCAAACTTACTTTTCGAGATAAAAATTGTTTTATATGAAACATTTCATAGCGTGTTTTGGAAAAGCTATTGATTTCATTCCCAATATGCTCAGTCACTTTAAGAGACCATGATAACAAATGATTGAAAGAATTTTAGTTTTGCTCTTTAAATGTGCAGAAATTTGATGCGAACAAATGTGCGTTTTCGTTCTGCAAAGGAATTTTAAAACGTGATGCACTCTGACAACGCTGTAAAGGACAGAGCAGCTTTTTAAGATAGGTCGGGAAATTTGATTCCTTGTATGTAATCTCAAAGTTAGAATTTATAAAACAGTTATATTACCGGTTGTTCTTTATGGTTGTGAAACTTGGACTCTCACTTTGAGAGAGGAACATAGGTTAAGGGTAGTTGAGAATAAGGTGCTTAGGAAAATATTTGGGGCTAAGAAGGATGAAGTTACAGGAGAATGGAGAAAGTTACACAACACAGAACTGCACGCATTGTATTCTTCACCTGACGTAATTAGGAACATTAAATGCAGACGTTTGAGATGGGCAGGGCATGTAGCACGTATGGGCGAATCCAGAAATGCATATAGAGTGTTAGTTGAGAGGCCGGAGGGAACAAGACCTTTAGGGAGGCCGAGACGTAGATGGAAGGATAATATTAAAATGGATTTGAGAGAGGTGGGATATGATGATAGAGAATGCATTAATCTTGCTCAGGATAGGGACCAATGGCGGGCTCATGTGAGGGCGGCAATGAACCTCCGGGTTCCTTAAAAGCCAGTAAGTAAGTAAGTAAGTATGTAAGTTTACCGGTTACTACTTAAAGAATTAAACTGTGAAGGAAATGCTTTTAGTACGACGAAAGGAGATTTTTTTAATCGTAAATTCGAATTGTATAATGTAAAATAAGCTTTGCTTTTTGACGAATATTTAATTAACCCTTAAAAATTCGCAAAGTATCCTATAGGATGCAACAGGTTAATGGTCTATCTATATATATAATTTGAACTGGTAATGGAAATTACGGGAAAACGGCTGAACGGATTTTAATGAGTGACCCCTCATTTTGAAGCCTGGCATCCAAAGTTTTTTGGAAAAGTAGTAGTTTTCAGTAAAATGTCAATTTTCCTACATAATTTTCCTATTTTCCAAAATCCATCTGTTGTCAGTTTTGAGAATTAATTTTATTCAATCACGGCCGACTTAATTGAATTTCAGAACAAAACACACACTACAATAAGCAATAGGCTATTACACGAAGGCCATGACCTGCAGGATTGACGACATATTTAGAGCTCGATTCAATTTGTTATTAAAAACTGATTCTGCAGTGTATAATTTTCTGAGTACAGCTGTGTATTGGATATTCAAATCTACGAAACTTGAGGTGGTTTGATGACATTATTACCATTAGAAATTAAATATTATTATAGTTAATATCATGATGCATCTATTTTTCATTAATTGTACATAATATAGATGCTATATTGATGACATGAAAGTGAAACGTTTTGTGGTTATGTAAGTAAATGTAGAGATTATCTTAATTTAGATCTTCATTTCTATAATTTACTGAGTGGCTGCTATATATAAATACAAAACTTAAGTAAGATAATAATATTGTTATTAAAAATGAAATATTTTTATACTTATTAACCCAGTGGGGTTGGGTCTTTTTCATATACTTAAAGGCGGTGTAGTGTAGATATTGATATGTGTCATTGTCTTCAGTATTGGCTCGAAAGAGCGCAAAAATTACAGTTCCTAAGGTAAGATAAAAAGGTATTACTTACTGATAAAATAAGAGGGCTAGCAAATTTTGTAGTCTCCAGATCATTTCAGCAAGATCTCTTAGTAGGATAAAATGATTTTACGCTCTACATTTCAAGTTCTACATGCAGCAGCTATGCGAAAATTCTATTGTTCGAAAGCTTAGCAAACCTGACATTTTTTTTAATTTTTGCTTACTATCCACAATGACCTGAAATAGCTATTGCTATCGTCCTGACATTGATACTTGCGTTTTCGCGTTGAAACTCAAAAACTGAAGTTGGATAGGTTCAAGAAAAAAGTATTTGGCCTAAAAAAATCCATTCAGAGGGAGTATGTTTCATTATTATGGAAGCAAATAACTATCAAAAAGACAAGTATTCTCCATTGAAAATAAATCTGAAAAAAATTTTATTTCAACTTCTAACGAACTTAGTTTGCAGCAGCATTTGCTGCACAAGCCACTAGTACGCTATAATTTTAATAGAACAATAGAAAAAAAATTGGTAGGAAAATTAAAATTTCACAATACTATAATATTGTAGAACACTTAAAAATATGGACATTGCGATAGTTGTTTTCTTTACGGTCCGACAAGATTTAATAAACTAGTATGAGAAATGAAGCTTTGCCAAGTTAAGAGTTAAAATTAAAATGGAGAGCTGTTTCAACAGTAATATTTTTAATTTTGTTCGTTACTTTAACGTAAAATAAACGTAGCGTCTATATTTGTTTTCCTTTAGAATTTTAAATGTTTTAAAATTGTGTTTTATAACGTGAAATATGCATCATTATACTTTAGGATCTCTAGAATATTCAATTGAAATGGGAGTATAGAAATATTTCTTACTCTTTTGACTTTAATTTGAAATCAGCGTATTTTATTGTCTATGTTCTCTGAACGTTTAATTAAAAATATTAAACGATATATCATCTGTGTTTTTCTTAAGAGATTAAAAACAATGTACATGGCAGTGACCTTCAACAAGCCAGGTGAAGGGGTTGTTCAGAGAAACACAACTTAATGTGTATCCCTGCTGATGCAGCGTTGCACGATCTCATAATTTATATATTTTAAAATACACCTTTTTCTGGAAAACTATTCAAAATATATCAAAATGGTATTTGACTTTTTTGTTGGTCTTTACTGAAAGAATCTTCCACCAGAATTAATTACATTACTTAAGCTGTATATATACAGGGTGTGAACGATAGAAACTGCCAAAATAATACTAGTGATAGAGCAAAAATAAATGAAGAAAATATTCTGACAAAACACATTGAGCATCTCCTATGATCTTGAAGGACAAGTATTCATATCTCGGAAGGTATTAATATTACATTCTGTGTTTCTTAGACATTTCTTTTTCTTATTTTGATGAATATTGTATGTTGTATGTTTTTTTAACACACTGTATACCTGCCTACATTTTACCTATTTACCTATCTGTAGGTTTTCATCATGTACTTCTCATTTTACTCACGTAGTGCTCCATTGCATAATTACTTTATTAACCTTTTATTTCGAAGCGACTGTTAAATACCGACGCACCCACTTACCCACCCGTGTCTGTGGAGAAACTCGCGGGCCTGCTTTGCATACGAGGCGCCATCTTGTCGGCGCCACTATCTATATTTTTGTAGAGTCCCGGTAAATACATTTTCCCACCCGACAGACTGACTCGAAGTCGTCACTTGTTTTCGTGTTTCCAAGGTGACTGATTCACATAGAAGAGCTTTCACTCGCATTCATGACTGCCATTTGCCAAGCCGTGAACCGTATCCAAAATACTGAGTAAGAGACAGTCATACCAACTCTTGCACTAGAAATACTCACTACTACTACTACTACTACTACTACTACTACTACTACTACTACTACTACCACCACAGGAGAACGGAGAAAGTTACACAACACAGAACTGCACGCATTGTATTCTTCACCTGACATAATTAGGAACATTAAATCCAGACGTTTGAGATGGGCAGGGCATGTAGCACGTATGGGCGAATCCAGAAATGCATATGGAGCAGTGATGTCAAAGCAAGCGCATTTTTCTGATCTTGACGTCGTGCGCGGGCAGCAAGCGCTAAGTATGGAAAGAGGAAGGGTTGTGTGTATGAATAAGCAACCTGTTGGATTAAGAAAACAGTGGTGCACAAACTTCAAACGGAACGTGAAATTTTATGTCGTTATTTTTATATGGCTTCTTTCTGTTTAATATTATCTATATTGTCTGTAAAACAAAAGTACTAACACTGATTTCTTAATATTGCACTTGTGTTTTAAATCTTAATAACATAATAGAGAGTTAAGAAGGAATATTCACTTAAGTTCCATAGTAGTATAATATTATACTGTATTAAGTGGATGAAACACATCATTCATAAAGGAAGTGATATTCCAAAGAAAGAGATTGAGTATGACATGATAAGTTGGAATTTATATTGATGGTATCTTTAGCCTTACAAAAGTAATCAATAAACTAACCAAAACAATATTACAGTACAAAGCAAAGTTACCTAGGTACTGTATCTGTTTTAAGTGTAACTAATCGCATTATGCTTTTAAGGTGATATTTGTGAGCAACTTCCTATCATCAGAATATTAAATTATTTTCTCGAAATCTGCTGAAGCTATAGAGCTGACATTTTTACAACACATGGGCACGTATCTTTTGCTTATGATGTAACAGTAGTTGCTTTGTTAATTCATTTCCTTACAAACAATTTCCATGCGAATATTTTCAAAATGTTCAATACACTATCTTCAGTAATACGTATATACGGTATATTAGATTTACGAAAACATTCTGTAAGGCTACTAAATAAATAGGCCTATACCTGAAATTTTCACTTTTCTATACGAAAAGATGAGAAAATATTTCTTTTGAATAAAAATATCAAACTTGTGAAAAATGAGCATTAAAATTAAAACTTACATTCTTATAATGCACTGATACTTCTCAGGCAAATCTAAAAATTACCATGGATACAGTTTTAATAAGTTCTCTTCCCTTTATCTATTGAATCAGTGCTGGCCATCCCTGAATATAGCTCGACCAAGCGGCATATACCACCTCTTTCGTCAGTCTCTTTCCTTTCCGCTGTAAAGCGCTCAGGCTCTCCTGGGCTCTAAAGCGCGCGCTTGCTCCTACGGGCATCAATTGACATGGCTGATATAGAGTGTTAGTTGGGAGGCCTGAGGGGAAAAAGACCTTTAGGGAGACCGAGACGTAGATGGGAGGATAATATTAAAATTGATTTGAGAGAGGTAGGATATGATGGTAGTGACTGGATTAATCTTGCTCAGGATAGGGACCAATGGCGGGCTTATGTGAGGGCGGCAATGAACCTCCGGGTTCTCTAAAAGCCGTAAGTAAGTAAATGGTAGACTAATAATGGACAGATGTTACTTTCCGTGCGTACAGAATAACCAATGATCTATCTGTATGTAAAATCAACCGTGTTGATTCTTCATCTTCATTGAAGCCTGCATTCTGTTGCCCTTACGTTGTAATTCGAACCCTTCTCCACTGTGTGTGGTACAGATGACCACAAGTCTCTTTTCCTCTTCGATTTTTTCCGTTAATCTCACTTAGACATCTTAACGGAAGCAATAAACACATTTACGACTTCGACTGGAATGCCAGTCTCTTTGAAATGACAGGTTCTTCTTGTCTTTGTTGTAGTAGTGTATTTCACAAATTCTCTAGCACTAATGCCGCGTTTCAACACTGTTTACAAAGTGGGCAGCATGTTCCAAGGGCTAGGGCACCGGCCTTACAAGCAGGAGATCCTACTTCAAATACCGGAAAGTACAAGTGGTATAATTTCTTCATTTCCATTAACACACAAAAAAATAAAATAATGTAAAAACAAAATTTGAGCTGCCACTATGATAAGTCCATTGACATGTTCACTGATGATATAAAAATCACCAGTCTGAGAGAAATTCTTCTATAGTGTCAGCGGAAGAGGAGATGATACTAAGGGATATGCTACTGGAGCTAAATGACAGCTATGAGCAGTATGGGATGAAGATAAATGCAAATAAGACCAAGACAATGGTCATAGGAAGAAAAATAAAGAAGGTAAACTTGCGAATTCTAAATGAGGCAGTAGAGCAAGTGGACAGCTTCAAATACTTGGGGTGTACTATAAGCAGTAACATGAGCTGCTGCCAGGAAGTCAAAAGGAGGATAGCAATGGCCAAGGAAGCTTTTAATAGAAAAAGGAGCATCTTCTGCGGACCTCTGGAGAAAGAACTAAGGTAGAGACTAGTGAAGTGCTTTGTGTGGAGTGTGGCATTGTATGGGTGCAGAAATATAGGCATTACGACGAAGTGAAGAGAAGCGACTAGAAGCATTTGAAATGTGGATATGGAGAAGAATGGAGTGTGTGAAATGGACAGACAGAATAAGAAATGAACCTGTGTTGGAAAGAGTGGGTGAAGAAAGAATGATGCTGAAACTGATCAGGAAGAGGAAAAGGAATTGGCTGGGTCACTGGCTGAGAAGAAACTGCCTACTGAAGGATGCACTGGAAGGAATGGTGAACGGGAGAAGAGTTCGGGGCAGAAGAAGATATCAGATGATGGACGACATTAAGATATATGGATCATATGAGGAGACAAAGAGGAAGGCAGGAAAGAGGAAAGATTGGAGAATGCTGGGTTTGCAGTGAAAGACTGACAAAAATGCGAAGACGTTTCAAGGTCTGTCTTCCCAGAAGAGCGTTGTCGCCGTCTCTTGAAAAGTAATAGTGAATGGATGATTAGAATCAGACGGGAAATTTACCGCGAATTAGGGGCAATAATTACCTCCCGGACGGCATCACTGACTGCCTTGATTCATCGTCTAAGAACTGATGTTTAAGTAATTCCCCAGACGAGGACAAGGGTGCGTTCACAAGATAATAGAGACGTAGCGGGAGGAAGATCCGAGAAAAATGGAAGACCGAGCAAGATAAAAAGACAGTAAATAAAAAGGATTGAAAGCACAGGGCAGAAAAAATGTGAAGGATGGGGAGGAGAAGGAGGAAGAATCTATTTCTGTTTCCATTGGGCCCACGGGGAGTGCATAAGAAAGAAAGAATGAGATGAATCGTTCTCTCAAGCTGCCTAATCACAGCATTAAAGGTAAATAAATCTGGTGTCTTCTCTCTCACGCCTTTCTTGGAACGAATCCCATGATTAGACACACGCGATTCGCATATGTCAGTTTTAGTATTATCACGATTTCGTATCCTAGCAACCACATATAGTTAACATAGATTGTGTTAACGCCACATAACAAGACTGACTCTAAGGTTCAATTGTAATTAATAATGCACATAAAATGAACTTAACAGCGATTTGCTTATGTCAGTTTTAGTATTATCACGATTTCGTATCCTAGCAACCATAAATAGTTAACATAGATTGTGTTAACGCCACATAACAAGACTGACTTTAAGGTTCAATTGTAATTAATAATGCACATAAAATGAACTAAACAGCGATTTGCTTTTGTCACTTTTAGTATTATCACGATTTCGTATCCTAGCAACCACATATAGTTAACATAGATTGTGTTAACGCCACATAACAAGACTGACTCTAAGGTTCAATTGTAATTAATAATGCACATAAAATGAACTAAACAGCGATTTGCTTATGTCAGTTTTAGTATTATCACGATTTCGTATCTTAGCAACCACATATAGTTAACATAGATTGTGTTAACGCCACATAACAAGACTGACTCTAAGGTTCAATTGTAATTAATAATGCACATAAAATGAACTTAACAGCGATTTGCTTATGTCAGTTTTAGTATTACCACGATTTCGTATCCTAGCAACCGCATATAGTTAACATAGATTGTGTTAACGCCACATAACAAGACTGACTCTAAGCTTCAATTGTAATTAATAATGCACATAAAATGAACTTAACAGCGATTTGCTTATGTCAGTTTTAGTATTATCACGATTTCGTATCCTAGCAACCACATATAGTTAACATAGATTGTGTTAACGCCACATAACAAGACTTACTCTAAGGTTCAATTGTAATTAATAATGCATATAAAATGAACTTAACAGCGATTTGCTTATGTCAGTTTTAGTATTATTACGATTTCGTATCCTAGCAACCACATATAGTTAACATAGATTGTGTTGACGCCACATAACAAGACTGACTCTAAGCTTCAATTGTAATTAATAATGCACATAAAATGAACTTAACAGCGATTTGCTTATGTCAGTTTTAGTATTACCACGATTTCGTATCCTAGCAACCGCATATAGTTAACATAGATTGTGTTAACGCCACATAACAAGACTGACTCTAAGCTTCAATTGTAATTAATAATGCACATAAAATGAACTTAACAGCGATTTGCTTATGTCAGTTTTAGTATTATCACGATTTCGTATCCTAGCAACCACATATAGTTAACATAGATTGTGTTAACGCCACATAACAAGACTTACTCTAAGGTTCAATTGTAATTAATAATGCATATAAAATGAACTTAACAGCGATTTGCTTATGTCAGTTTTAGTATTATTACGATTTCGTATCCTAGCAACCACATATAGTTAACATAGATTGTGTTAACGCCACATAACAAGACTGACTCTAAGGTTCAATTGTAATTAATAATGCATATAAAATGAACTTAACAGCGATTTGCTTATGTCAGTTTTAGTATTATTACGATTTCGTATCCTAGCAACCACATATAGTTAACATAGATTGTGTTAACGCCACATAACAAGACTGACTCTAAGGTTCAATTGTAATTAATAATGCATATAAAATGAACTTAACAGCGATTTGCTTATGTCAGTTTTAGTATTATTACGATTTCGTATCCTAGCAACCACATATAGTTAACATAGATTGTGTTAACGCCACATAACAAGACTGACTCTAAGGTTCAATTGTAATTAATAATGCATATAAAATGAACTTAACAGCGATTTGCTTATGTCAGTTTTAGTATTATTACGATTTCGTATCCTAGCAACCACATATAGTTAACATAGATTGTGTTAACGCCACATAACAGAAACTTTGATCTTTGAATAATCTTTCTCCAGAAAAAGGGGATTCTGTGTTCGTAGACATCCCAGTAATATTGTCTTGTGGATAATTTTGGACGTTAGGAGGACGATTTCTATAATACTATCCACCATGACAAAATAGTCTAGAAAGGCAAGCGCTGCTGTGCTTTTCTTGGAAAATGGAAACATTTGTTTCGGATACTCGCTCTCAAACGCAGAGGTGCTTAAAATGAAAATTTTAACCTAATAATGAATATTATAATTCAGCTGTGAGTCAGAAGTAGTTGTGGAATCTCAAGGACGAAAGAAAGTTAATTTGCTTTCAAGAGTTCTTCATTGCAGTCGTGAACTGGCTTTGACATGAGGAAATAAATGACAGCAGAATTCTCTTTGTGTGGAGTTATCTAACAAACAGACAGTCATACGTTTTTCCCTTGTAAATTTTTGCGTCTAACTAATATTGTAAAAGCAAATGAGATATTGAAATTGCTAGAAAAATGAAATTTCTTACTATATTCCTTACAAACAATAGCTGTCTACTTAATTTTTTGACTATATGTAAGAATTTGCCGTTAGTTTTTCATCAGCTGATAATTCCCATATTTCTACAGTGACATATTATGTCAAATTCTAACATAGAATTATCAAAAACTTAACGTTGATAACCTCGTAAAATATTAAAAGCTTTGTTTAGAGCCTTGAATGCTGTGAGGGAATTTCTGTTGGTTACCATAGATACAGATTACTGAAATTGTCCATTGTGTTTGTGTTTCGTAATGTGAAAGGCAGAACAACACGAGTTTCATTATTCTTTTGTTTTAGGTTACTATGGAAATAGGCTGCAAGGCTAAAATCTTTGCTCATTATGTTTACGTATTGGCAGAAATTTATGAAATGCGAAATAACTGTTAGTTCTAGTGATTACAGAAAACAGCTGTCTTGTTATTATAGGAACGGAGGTGAATTTTTGGATCACAAATGTTTCTATGTTGTCATTGAAAATAAATTAGACAAAATAATGATGTTTTTTAATATTCAAATGTATTTTCTTTGGTTATTATAGGCAGTGTTACATAGAATTGAAGAAGGAAACCGGTGAATTTTTTTCCTTCTGGATTTTTTCTCCAATTTATGCATTCCTGAGTTCATTTCCAACTGGGGAAAGAAAATACCAGTCTCTCGAATATATATTTTTTATTATGACCGCCCCAAAAGTAACTTACCGTTATTTTCTGTGAGTGAATTTTCTGGAGTGAACTTATTCTGAATTTCGTTTGTAACTATGTTGTTTTGTGAATTATTTAGTGCTATGTCACGTGTCAGTAATTAAAATGGACGTTAACAACAATAACTCTGCTAATAATAATAATAATAATAATAATAATAATAATAATGATAATAATAATAATAATAATTTTATAACAAAAACTTAAAAACCATATATGCTACAGCTCTCTACCGTAATTGATACAAGTTTATCCAATACTTAAAAATAAAATTAATAAATTAAAAGTAATAAAATTGTTAAATTAAAATTAATGTATCAACGAGGTAATCCTACCTGTACGTTTTTATGAATTCAAACACAGATTATTATAGAAAAGGTCTGAGATTTGTGTTCATCATTTTAATATACTATAAAAAAACATGGCCCACACAAAAGTGTCGACATTTTAGTTTTTCATAATTGAAGACCTTCCCGGAAAAAGGATGTAACATCAAATTATTTAAATATGTGATTCAGGTGAAAGAAAAAAGTAAATTATTTATTACAATAATTTATTGATTTCTATAGTTGAATAAACTTGTATCTTTAACTAGTCAAATGGTTCTGCTAGTAAATATACAGTAGGGCCAACGAAATATTCCCCTGAAATAATTGTTTTTCTTTATCCTAAAACAACGTGAATTATAGTTTTGTTGGTTACATAATTCCGAGGAGATCTTCTGTTACAGCTGTACTTTTCCATAGAAGCGTCCTAAAATATTTTTTTCCATTAAATTTGTATGTTCTGTCAGACAAAAGAAAGCGATTTTATAACTTTCAGATGACTGCTAGGTTACCATAGAAACAAATCAGAAATTTTCTGCTCTCTTTTTTTGTGCTATAAAAAATATGAAAGTAGAAAACGTCGCCATGGTAACAGATTGCTATTAAGGAAAATATTAAAAGAATTAAAGGCGAGTTTGGGAAGAGGCCGTGGTTCGGATTAGGCAGCTGGGGAGCTGCTCCAGAGGGTAAATGGCTTGTTGAGTAGCTGAGGAATAAACAGACTAATGGACAGGCTGCAGCAACAGACCCCGCGGGCCCCCCTGGGCCCCCGAACCCCCGCCCCCCTCTCCTGAACCTCCCGCAGCGTTGTGGCAAGTAAATAAAAATACAAAAAAAACAGGACCAACAAGGAATTAATCTTGTATGAGCGCAGCGCTGCCGGCTTTTGTTTTTTGTTCGCTTTTCAATTTCTCCCAGCCGGGGCGCTTGTAGTTTATACCGGCCACGGCAGCCAATGGCGGGCCTGTTTACTTAGCGGGTAGCCTATCACGTGACGGGTTAGAGGTTAGGTTAGGGCTGGACACGGCCTGTTGTGGTTTGGGACACGTTTGGCGCCCCAGTGGCCCGAGAGCGGTAGGACGCGGGTTCGAAGTTTCTCCCAACCTCGGTGTCTACAGATGCAGAGATTGAGGATAAAATTATTCCAGATTATGAAATTGAATATTTCATTTTGGTTCAACATATAAAATTATAAATCTTGCATAGCAAATTCGTAAGTAGTAATATAATGTTATTAATGACATTATAACTATCAATGAAATAATAAAATTTATTCCATTGATAGTTATATGTTGAATAATAATTCACTTTGGTAAAAATGAGATTTGACTTTGTGTTGCAAAATTCATGACGTGATTCTTGATTCTAATACAGTATTGTACAGTGGCGCCACTCTTAAAGTACTACAGTGCATTTTTTAAATATTTTTTTCTGTTTTATATTTAACCTATTTACATCATAGCAAATTATTTGTATTCTGATCTCTGTCCGATTTTAGGAACCAGGGAAGCTACTTGCTTTCTAGTATGCCTATCTTGAAAATATATATATATATATATATATATATATATATATATATATATATATATATAATTTGAACTGGTAATGGAAATTACGGGAAAACGGCTGAACGGATTTTAATAAATGACCCCTCATTTTGAAGCTTGGAACCAAAGTTTTTCGGAAAAATAGTAGTTTTCAGTGAAGCGTTAGTTTTCCTACATACTTTTCCTATTTTCCAAAATCCATCTTTCTTCAGTTTTGAGAACTAATTGCATTTCAGCACGGTCGTGATTTCAGAATAAAACAAAACACACACTACAATAAACAATAGCTATTACACGAAGGCCATGACCTGCAAGATTTGTGACCTATTTAAAGTTCTAATTCAATTGGTTATTAAAAACGTGAAAACTCGCTGATTTACAGGTTGGATTCTGTGGTGTGTAATTTTCTGAGTACAGCTGTGTATTGGATATTAAAATCTACAAAACTTGAGGTAGTTTGATGACATTAGTACCATTAGAAATGAAATTTCATTACAGTTAATGCCATGATGTGACTATTTTTCATTAATTATACATATTAATGCAATACTAATGATATGAAAGTGAAACGTTTTGGGGTTACGTAAATAGATATAGAGAATGTGTTAAATTAGAGCTTGATTTCTATAATTTACTGAGTGGCGGCAAAACTTACGTAAGATAATAATATTTTTATTAAAATCAAATATTTTCATAGTTATTAATTAAGTGAGGTTGGGTCTTTTTCATATACTTATTGGCGGTGTTGTGTAGATATTTATATGCGTCATTCTCTTCAGTATTGGCTCGAGAGAGCGCAAAAATTACAGTTCCTAAGGAAAGACCGAAAGGTATTACTTACTGATAAAATAAGAGGCCTACAAAATTTTGTAGTCTCCCGATCATTTCAGCAAGATCTCTTAGCAGGATAAAATGATTTTACCCTCTACATTTCAAGCTCTACATGCAGCAGCTATACCAAGATGTTATGTATATTGTTCGAAAGCATAGCAAACCTGACTTTTACAATCCACTACGACTTGAAATAGCTATTGCTTTACTTCCACATGAAAAACCCACTGATCGTCCTGACATTGTTACTTGCGTTTTCGCGTTGAAACTCAAGATACATAGGTTCAAGAAAAAGTATTGGACATGAAAACCATTCAGAGGGAGTACGTTTCATTATTATGGAAGCAAATAACTTTCAAAATGTCTGGTATTTTTCATTGAAAATAAATCTGAAACATTTTTATTTGAACGTCTAACGAACTTAGTTTGCAGCAATTGCTGCATAAGCCACTAGTATTAATTTATTTCTTACATACGGAAATTTTTCTCAAAAACTGATGTAACTAGATAATTGATTCTGTTGCAGCTCATGAACACGATTTGACTTTATGCTGAAACTGTAGATTTCTTAAATGTGGACCTATTTCCTTATTGAGCAATACATTTTTTTCCCCCGTTCGTATACTTTTTCAAAGATTTTCAGTACATGTACAGGTCCAGAAAACATGCTTGCTGAGCATCTAATGAGACGTTTTTGTTTACATTCTCCTCCGTTGCGGTGTGAAGTTACACTAACTCCCACTAACCAAGCGCAATTTGTTATAACAGGGACTTGGAAAATTCAGGTGGCCCAAATTTTGAAAATTCAGGTGGCCTGAATTTTGAAAATTCAGGTGGCCCAAATTTTGAAAATTCAGGTGGCCCAAATTTTTGAAAATTCAGGTGGCCCAAATTTTGAAAATTCAGGTGGCCCAAATTTTGAAAATTCAGGTGGCCTAAATTTTATTATTGGGTCTGTACAAAATTTAACAAATTTCAAAAACATTTTTGCAGTACACTTAAAATATCCTGGTAAACTATTGAAAAAAAAAATAGCTTTCTAGATTAAATAGAAACCGGGAAATGGTTCCTTTTATATGGATAATCTAAATTTAAGGAAAATGGCGTTAAAATAAGATTTATATACATAATATAAAATGCCACCTCCTTAGAAACACGAAAATTAACATGGATATATTTTTTGTATAGGCCCCTAATCGTATGCGAATAATGAATTGGGGGGGGGGGAAATATATATATATATATAATTTCTCGCAAAAAATCCATAAATTTATTAACAATGAACGTAAAAATTAAAACTTGTACACCCCTTCGCCGAAAATCGAAAAATAAAAATGAATATAATTTTTGCATTTTAAAGAGACAAAACCAAATAATATATTGTAAAAATAAAAAAATAATAATAAAAGATTTCACTCAAAATTCAATTCCGTTTTCCCTTGTGTCAAGGTTGAAATGTCATTTTCCTTCAACATTTTGGTCAATAACATTTTCGCCTTATCTGAAGGCTCATTTCCTCTTCTATTTTTTTAATATATAATTTTTACCTATTATCTCAATTTGTTTAAATTATTTGGGTCTTTATAACACAAGCGTATTATTTTGACTACACCCTGTGCCTGTGTTCTCCCTTTTTTTACAGACAAAGAGCAGACCTATAATTGTATAAAAGACTTCATTCAGGCACCAAATTAAAGGGTAAAAATTTAGCTATGGTATATAATAAAATTATTAATTAAAATAAAATAGAAGCAGGCCTAGTTGATTCCAAAATAACTTACATAAGCAGTCCAAACTTCGATATCTTTTCACACCACATATAGGACTGACGTCAGATTTTGTGTTCTGATATTTCATGCTCAAATTAAAAGTGAGATATGGGTTACTGGTTACTGTAAAATATATTATGCGGTGTTTATATATGGATATCAAAATTTCCCGATTTGAATGAATTTAGAGCACAAGATTTAGACGAAAAAATACATAGATTAATTTGCGAGAGAGAAGTTCAAAACCAATGCTAATTGAATCTTCTGTTCAACCCCTTCACCCCACTCCTCCCAACTTATCGCCAGACACATCATTTTAAAGGGAATGAAAAAATATATTGGTTTACGGTCTAATATAACTAAACTTCAATTCATTATAAAAGATACATTTCTGGCATTATGTCAGAAGCAGATGGATAGGTTTATTTATTTATTTATTTATTTATTTATTTATTTATTTATTTATTTATTTATTTACTTATTTACTTAAATATTTATTTATTTATTTATTTACTTATTTACTTATTATTTATTTATTTATTTATTTATTTATTTACTTAAATATTTATTTATTTATTTACTTATTTACTTACTTAAATATTTATTTATTTATTTACTTATTTACTTACTTAAATATTTATTTATTTACTTATTTCCTTGCTTGCTTATTTGCTTATTTGCTTGCTTGCTTATTTGCTTACTTGCTTATTTGCTTATTTGCTTGCTTGCTTATTTGCTTGCTTGCTTATTTGCTTATTTGCTTGCTTGCTTATTTGCTTGTTTGCTTATTTGCTTATTTGCTTGCTTGCTTATTTGCTTATTTGCTTGCTTGCTTATTTGCTTATTTGCTTGCTTGCTTATTTGCTTGCTTGCTTATTTGCTTATTTGCATGCTTGCTTATTTGCTTGCTTGCTTATTTGCTTATTTGCTTGCTTGCTTATTTGCTTATTTGCTTATTTGCTTGCTTGCTTATTTGCTTATTTGCTTGCTTGCTTATTTGCTTGCTTGCTTATTTGCTTATTTGCTTGCTTGCTTATTTGCTTGCTTGCTTATTTGCTTATTTACTTGCTTGCTTATTTGCTTATTTGCTTGCTTGCTTATTTGCTTATTTGCTTGCTTGCTTATTTGCTTATTTGCTTGCTTACTTGCTTGCTTATTTGCTTATTTGCTTGCTTGCTTATTTGCTTGCTTGCTTGCTTGCTTATTTGCTTGCTTGCTTATTTGCTTGCTTGCTTATTTGCTTATTTGCTTGCTTGCTTATTTGCTTGCTTGCTTATTTGCTTGCTTGCTTATTTGCTTATTTGCTTGCTTGCTTATTTGCTTATTTGCTTGCTTGCTTATTTGCTTGCTTGCTTATTTGCTTATTTGCTTGCTTGCTTGCTTATTTGCTTATTTGCTTGCTTGCTTATTTGCTTGCTTGCTTATTTGCTTATTTGCTTGCTTGCTTATTTGCTTGCTTGCTTATTTGCTTATTTGCTTGCTTGCTTATTTGCTTATTTGCTTGCTTATTTGCTTATTTGCTTATTTGCTTGCTTGCTTATTTGCTTATTTGCTTGCTTGCTTATTTGCTTGCTTGCTTGCTTATTTGCTTATTTGCTTGCTTGCTTGCTTGCTTGCTTGCTTGCTTATTTGCTTGCTTGCTTATTTGCTTGCTTGCTTATTTGCTTATTTGCTTGCTTGCTTGCTTATTTGCTTATTTGCTTATTTGCTTGCTTGCTTATTTGCTTATTTGCTTGCTTACTTGCTTGCTTATTTGCTTATTTGCTTGCTTGCTTATTTGCTTGCTTGCTTGCTTGCTTATTTGCTTGCTTGCTTATTTGCTTGCTTGCTTATTTGCTTATTTGCTTGCTTGCTTATTTGCTTGCTTGCTTATTTGCTTGCTTGCTTATTTGCTTATTTGCTTGCTTGCTTATTTGCTTATTTGCTTGCTTGCTTATTTGCTTGCTTGCTTATTTGCTTGCTTGCTTGCTTATTTGCTTATTTGCTTGCTTGCTTATTTGCTTGCTTGCTTATTTGCTTATTTGCTTGCTTGCTTATTTGCTTGCTTGCTTATTTGCTTATTTGCTTGCTTGCTTGCTTATTTGCTTATTTGCTTGCTTGCTTGCTTATTTGCTTATTTGCTTGCTTGCTTATTTGCTTGCTTGCTTGCTTATTTGCAAGGATTTATAATCCCCTTTAAAATGTTGTGTCTGAAGATAGAGGTGCAATTTGGAGTTCAAAAGTAGGGGTGGGTGAGAATGAAGGGATGGGAAGGAAAATTCAGTGAGCAGTGGTTTTAAACTCCGTACCCCCTCCGCGGAAAACTAAATACTAACTAGTATGTCTAGAATTGATTTTAAAATCGTGTCCTCGGCACATCTCAAATTATTCAAATTTGTCATTTTTGTTATAAACACTCTGTATATAACACGTTTCATGCATTGCATTTCCATAATTCCACTCAAAAAGCATTTCAATTAAATTACCCGTTACCTATATCTCAACAGTTCTTACTGTATCCGGCAGAGGCCTTTCTCAAACGTGTCTCTACTGCAAATATGTGGAAAAATAAATAGGCATAAATGATTTTTCTGAAGGTAGAGGATCAGTGACAGGTTAGGTTAGATTTGGTTTGTTCAAGCTTTTGGTAAGTCTTGCGTTTATTTTTTCTGGTAGATAGATTTACCGTCGATCATAGCAAAGAAAGGAAGATTTACCCTGGACCGTAGCGAAGAAAGGAGTGATTTCGTAAGCATGGTCCAGTATCATGGTGGCACCACTGGATTACGTCATTATTATATGTGCAAATGCCGGAAAAAAATTCATCGGTCAGATATGTAACAGAGGAAGGTATTTGTGGCGATTCGAGTAGGGTAAAAGCTTTCGCAGTGTTTACATCGTATCTCTAGATGGCGTTCTACAATTTTTAGGTTGTTTTCAATTAATTAAGCATATTTTTTTATTATGTTACATTCCCCATATGTGAGAATCATTTTGGGCGGAAAAAATTTCACTCTAGGCCAATTTTTAATGACTTTAGGTTTGTCAAAACATTGTTTTCGTTAAAATGACTTTTGATGTTTGGTCTTTATTTTTAATAAGCCTGCATATTGAAAGAAAGTACTCGTAGATCAAACAAATGAATGCGACATTTTTGTTTTTCATATCGCTGCTCTATATTACCATTGCCATGGAAACATCTAAAATGTTATTTCATTACATTTTTATGTAGTCTGCACGCAGACAAAAGAACGCGATTTTAGTAGTTTCTGACGAGTGGCAGGTTTTCGTAGTTAATATGAAGAGTTCTCATCTTATCGATATCAAAAAAGATTAGAAAATGCGTGGTATTTAAGTAAGACCATTTCGCGAATAATAATAATAATAATAATAATAATAATAATAATAATAATAATAATAATAATAATAATATTTTAATTGGTTATTTTATGACGCTTGATCCGAACAAATGTAACTTTGTAAAATTCTTTTTCAGAACGAAATGTTACATTTATTCTGATCAAATTTCTGCACATTTAAAGGACAAAACTAAAATTATTCCAATCATTTTTATCATAATATACTGCTCTCTTAAATTGACTGTGAGCATATTGGGAATTAAATCAATGGCTTTTCTTAAAACACACTTTGACATATTTCATATAAAATAATTTTTTTTCTCGAAAAGGAAGCAAAAACGAGCAAAATTGTATTAAAATTTTTGTTCGAAATGTCAGAAAGAATAATCTCTTATGGATCACCCTGTATATAATTTTCAGTTACAAATAACAGAAATTTGAATATATTTGTTGGAATCAAATTTCTGCACATTTAAAGGACAAAACTAAAATTTTTTACTATCATAATACACTGCTCTCTTAAATTGACTGAGCATATTGAGAATTAAATCAATGGCTTTTCCTAAAACACCCTGTGACATTTTTCATATACAGTAAAATAATTTTTTTTTCGAAAAGGAAGCAAAAACGAGCAAAATTGTATTAAATTTTTTTGTTCGAAATGTCACACAGAATAATCCCTTGAAATTAGTGACATTACTTACGGATCACTCTGTATACAATTTTCAGTGACAAATGACAGGAATTTGAATATATTTGTTCGAATCAAATTTCTGCACATTTAAATGACAAAACTAAAATTCTTTCAATCATTTATTATCATAATACACTGCTCTCTTAAATTGACTGAGCATATTGGGGATTAAATCAATGGCTTTTTTTCTAAAACACACTTTGACATATTTCATACAAAATAATTTTTTTTCGAAAAGGAAGCAAAAACGAGCAAAATTATATTAAATTTTTTGTTCGAAATGTCAGAAAGAATAATCCCTTGAAATTAATGATATTACTTACGGATCACCCTGTATATGATTTTTAGTGAGAAATAACAGAAACTGACAAAAAATAATAATTTTACCGTATGACTCAGAGTGTAAGAAATATTTCTGTTATGTTATTGGGTAAAAATCAGTTTTTGAACAATGGTAATGCGCACCTACGCTGCTTGGACAGCCCTGCGTTATGAGCCGGGGTCTATATGTTCTGTGTACACTGCTTTTTGTTTTGTTCTTTATTTAGAGCGGCGCTACCAATCACGAAAAGTTTGTAATTAGGCTGAGAGAAAACAAAGACCGGGCAATAAAAAAAGACTTCAGAGAGATGGGCTGCCTGCGTGCATATAGCGAGGGTTTTCATCTCGACAGAAAATTCCTAGCATTTCCCATTCGTCCATTTTTTCATAAGCTCATTAATAAAAAAGGGTGGGGGAAGACCCTGCTGATAAAAATATGCTTCTCTATTAGGCATACCTTCAGGGCAATAAATAATTACAAAATCTACAAGTTGGTGCTCCGGTAGTTGCCGTGTTACGTAACGAGATAGCTACACTAGCGATGACCTTGCCGCCTAAATTCGGTGCCAGTGTAACGTCGACGATTTGCGAAATGCAAATATGAGCGGAATCCGGCAAATAAATTCTTTGTATCCATGTGAGCGTTTGTTCTTGGCCGAGATAAACGTTTCGGACCGTTACGTCACGTATTAAAAACTTTGCGATCGATGAAATTAGCGTTCGTTGAATAACAAGTTGACGGCCATATAATTTGATGCGACTTGGCAAGAGAACAGAATCTGGAGTGTCGGAACGGGCGTCGTTAAATGCGACCATCTTCCGTCTCCCTTGTCGACTTTCTGATGTCAACACTTAACTGCATCGGGGTCCATTTCCCTGCATTCATAAACCTTAGCTGCTGTAACCTAGCAACCACACATAAGCCTGTAAGACGGAGAAAAAAAACTGACAAACGTTCAGTTGTAATTAGTAATGCACATAAAATGAACTTAACAAGCGATTTGCTTATGTCAGTTTTAGTATCATCACGGTTTCGTATCCTAGCAACCACATATAGTTAACATAGATTGTGTTAACGCCACATAACAAGACTGACTCTAAGCTTCAATTGTAATTAATAATGCACATAAAATGAACTTAACAGCGATTTCCTAATGTCAGTTTTAGTATTATCACGATTTCGTATCCTAGCAACCACATATAGTTAACATAGATTGTGTTAACGCCACGTAACAAGACTGACTCTAAGCTTCAATTGTAATTAATAATGCACATAAAATGAACTTAACAGCGATTTCCTAATGTCAGTTTTAGTATTATCACGATTTCGTATCCTAGCAACCACATATAGTTAACATAGATTGTGTTAACGCCACGTAACAAGACTGACTCTAAGGTTCAATTGTAATTAATAATGCACATAAAATGAACTTAACAGCGATTTGCTTATGTCAGTTTTAGTATTATCACGATTTCGTATCCTAGCAACCACATATAGTTAACATAGATTGTGTTAAAGCCACATAACAAGACTGACTCTAAGGTTCCATTGTAATTAATAATGCACATAAAGTGAACTTAACAGCGATTTGATTATGTTACATTTACAAAGCCTTATCACAATTTAGTATCGTAGCAACCAAAACTCTTTGGTGAATCTCATTTTATGCTGTCTTTTGTTTATTTTCTTGCGCAGTTCATAATGGAAAATCACTCTTGAACTCTTTCTAGTTGTACATTTTGCTCTGATGTCTTCACAACGAAACAAAAGAAGTCTCGCCACAAATGAAAATAATCATTATTTCTGACCTAGCTTAAATTGCATCACAGTTTTGAATAACAACCTTTCCTGGAAACTGTATCATTGCTTCTACAACCCTGATCATTCACTTGGAACTTTTAACGCGATAAATACGTTTAAATTGCCGTTTGCTTCTTTTCTAGCCTCTGAACACTTTCATTTCTGTCATTATAGACATAAAATTGGAAGTAATTGTCCACGTATAAATTGAAGTAGCTGTGTTGCATTTTATTCACAAAAGCACGTTGCATTATCTTCTTATTATTTCCTTTAGATTCAGACGCTCCTGAAAACCTGCGTACCACTCGAGAAAAATTGTAAGAAACATATTAACGTTGCCCCTTACTGGAGAAGCGTCAATGCCACCCGCAATTCATTCGTTGTTAAAGATCTCCATTTCTTCAGTCATGGTCCAGTTTATGCTTCTACAACAACATTAATCAAATAGAATGCGCTATCTATAGACCCTACTTATTATTAGTGCTGTTGATCGATTAAAATATTTAATCGATTAACTATTTGAATTTAATCGATAGATTAATCGAGTTTTGATCGAGTTGAAAAATGTTTTAATATACTGTAGTACACAATTATTGTTAAATTTAACTTGTGTTCCGTGATAAGCATAAGTATTAAATGTTGTATATATGTATAATTATATTGTATCGTTATATTACAAAACAACAATTTTAATTACTGGCTAACATATTTATCACGAGGCTTATAATTTATTGTGTCAATTTCTCCGGGAATTCTTGACACAAACATACTGACTTACTTACTTACAAATGGCTTTTAAGGAACCCGAAGGTTCATTGCCGCCCTCACATAAGCCCGCCAGCGGTCCCTATCCTGTGCAAGATTAATCCAGTCTCTATCATCATAACCCACCTCCCTCAAATCCATTTTAATATTATCCTCCCATCTACGTCTCGGCCTCCCTAAAGGTCCAAGTATATTTATGTATATCCTTATGGGGGAATGTTGTACTTTTGACAATTAAATTTTTCGATGTGGCAAAGTTGACTAATCTAACTCCATTGTCACTACTAATTGCGTGTAGGCTCTCTTTTCCAATAGTTGGTCTAAAAATATCCTCCCGTCCTACTTTAGCGTTGAAATCCCCCAATAAAATTTTCATGTGATATCTAGGGAACTGATCAAAAGTATGTTCCAATTCCTCATAGGAGCTGTTCTTTATATGGTCGTCTTTCTGTAGGGGCGTGAGCATTTATAAGTATGATGTCGCACCATCTACCCTTAAGTACTAAATACGATAACCTGTCACTGATAAATTCGACCTTTTTTACTGCTGATTTTATTCTTTTATGAACAAAGAATCCTGTTCCTAATTGGTGATTATTGTTTCCTTCCCCATAATACAACAAGTAATCTCCTATTTGTGATACGCCATTCCCATCTAACCTAACCTCTTGTACTCCTACGAAGTCTATTCTATATCTAGCTAGTTCTTTTGCTACTAATGTTACCCCTCCTGTTCTATAAAGACTAGTTACGTTCCAAGTGCCAAATCTCAAATCCTTATTCCTTTGCTGTGGTCGTGCCAGAGAATCAGTCCTATTCCGAGGCTTATTATAGGGATACGTAACAAGCTGTTTTTTTACGGTCATGGGTTGTTAGCCCTTCGCCCAACCCCCAAGCTGGAGGACCACCCCTTATCGGCTGTCCACTGCTTATTCAATATATTCGCAGCTACCCTCCATATCTGGAGGCCGTCTCCTCTATCCGCAAACATAAATAACAAAAAGTATGAAGACTCACCTAGTTAATACTGCTTCATCCATGATTTTAAACACGTGAGTGCATTCACATGCTCCGAATTAAGTGCCGCTCCACGTTTAGTAACAATGTTTCCTGCATCACTAAACACGAAAAAAACTTTTTTTCTGTCAAGGACTTCTCCACGATCGTTCAATTTAAATCCAAACGTTTCATCGAGTTTACCTCTCAAATTCTCATATGACATAATGGAGTTTACACTTTTCACAGACCACAGAAAACTGATTTTTTTTCTTTATCAAACTAAACACACAACCTTCATATACAAACTCAGTACAGAAACTGCAACTGCAAAAGTACAGCGGTCGAAACAGAAGACTGGCCCCTATAGTTACGCTCTCACTTGCACACAGTGTAGACATGGCTATTTTATAAGGGATGAGGGGGACGAATCCCAGAAAAGTATGAATTTCATATGCTAGGAACATAAGTTGACAAACGGTTAGGGAAAACACGGAAATTTTACTTGAAGCAAGTAGAGCGATCGGTTTGGAAGTAAATCCCGAAAAGACTAAGTATATGATTATGTCTCGTGACCAGAATATTGTACGAAATGGAAATATAAAAATTGGAGATTTATCCTTCGAAGGGGTGGAAAAATTCAAATATCTTGGAGCAACAGTAACAAATATAAATGACACTCGGGAGGAAATTAAACACAGAATAAATATGGGAAATGCCTGTTATTATTCGGTTGAGAAGCTCTTATCATCCAGTCTGCTGTCAAAAAATCTGAAAGTTAGAATTTATAAAACAGTTATATTACCGGTTGTTCTGTATGGTTGTGAAACTTGGACTCTCACTCTGAGAGAGGAACATAGGTTAAGGGTGTTTGAGAATAAGGTTCTTAGGAAAATATTTGGGGCTAAGAGGGATGAAGTTACAGGAGAATGGAGAAAGTTACACAACACAGAACTGCACGCATTGTATTCTTCACCTGACATAATTAGGAACTTAAAATCCAGACGTTTGAGATGGGCAGGGCATGTAGCATGTATGGGCGAATCCAGAAATGCGTATAGAGTGTTAGTTGGGAGACCGGAGGGAAAAAGACCTTTAGGGAGGCCGAGACGTAGATAGGAGATAATATTAAAATTGATTTGAGGGAGGTGGGGTATGAGGATAGAGACTGGATTAATCTTGCACAGGATAGGGACCGATGGCGGGCTTATGTGAGGGCGGCAATGAACCTTCGGATTCCTTAAAAGCCATTTGTAAGTAAGTAAGTAACATAAGTTGACAACAAGGTGGAAGTTTTCTTGGAAAACCATAAAACTTAATAAGGGTTTCGCATTGTGTTTCAACTTTCAATAGAGGTAGACTAGAACACTGTCCTCATATCTTCATCTCTTTCTGAAGTATTTGTGCAAATATTTTCCTACGCTACCTGATTTACAGTTAGAAAATAACAGTACTATTGTGCTTTTAAGTAAGCAATTTCCGAGAGAGAAATATTGTCGGAATTTTTAGTATGAGTTTGTATTAACAAAATAATAATTAATATCAACTACAACCGATTAATTTTAATCGACTCGATTATTCGATTAAATATTTTTGATCGATTAATCTTACAACAGACATTAATCGATTAATTGATTGGATTAATCGATTAAATTCCACAAGACTACTTATTATGTTAGCAAATTCATCCTCATTTGTTTTATATTTCAAGATGGTACATGCATAGCAGCATTTCCTGAAACTACAACATTGATCAAATGGAATGCGCAAACTATAGCTTATATATTATGTTAGCGAATTCATTGTAATTTTTTTTTTTCTCTATTTTAAGAGGTTATGTGTATCGTAGCATTTGCTGAAAGAAATCACCCAGCCATCAAGGATGTCATGTCTTTACATAGGAAATTCCAACAATAAAGATGACGTATTAATGAACAACTGAATGATGTATTTTGATGCTGTTTTTATTTTTCAGTGATTCAGATCTTTATATAAGGGGGCCGTGTTAAAAACAGTTGCTGTAGATCTGGGATTTCGGTATCAGATGGACTTGGAAAATATTCACGCGAAACTTTTTTTAATGTGTAAAAGGTTAACGAAATATTAAACTTAATTTTAATTTAATATAAAATTATTCGTACACAAACGGGGGTAATTAATAAATGTGGGGTTATAAAGACTAAAATACTTAATTTAACACAGTCTAATTCTAAAGTACTTAACTATGCATTAATTTCCAAATAAATCCAATTCTCTGTAATGGCATGTTATTATTCATTACAATTTCAAACAACTCATTGGCGTCATATTGATGTGTGAATCGTTTAGACTATCAATTGCATTGTTGTCTGCAGACTAGGCCTCCTGGAATGAGGAAGCGATTATGAAGTAGTTAAAGAGAAGGCTCCGCCTTGTTAAAGTATATGTACACCTTTACGTACAAAAAGTTTTTTTTTTTTGTATAATTTTGCTCTGTAAAATTTTTATACAATTGAGAATGGTACCAGAAAATTATTTTGTTCATAATTTTGACATACAATTTGAAACATGATAGCTCATGCAGTTTTTAAGATAGAGCCACAGTTTCTTCACTGTTTTATAGCTAAAACTATTCTTTAGTGCCTGACATAGAGCTACTTTTTATTTTTATTTACATTAATTAAATATTACCATATATGTAACTTACAATAATATTTTATGTTGCATAAATCATGTAAAAATCCATAGATAATTATTAATTATGTTAATGTTATTTTACTCATTGTCAGGTATTAGGGGACATTTCAAGCTTCAAAATGACACCAATATCTTCTTGGTATCACCATATTTGGCTGAGATATGTTTGAAAGAATTAAATATTCTAAAATACTATTTGCAGGAAATGAGCCACAAACTTTCAGAGCCTAGAAGACTCCATCATCATATGTAACCCCTTAAGCAGCTTCATGTCGGTCCAGTTTCAGCTTCTTTCTGCCTCTCAAATACCTCCTCCTTGTTTTAACTTCAGGTGTTGAATGTTTTTTGGCATTTTTGTCCCTATTTCCAATGATGCAACAAATCCTGCGATGGTGTTTGTCCCAGGGTTTATGCCCATCCTCCTCAGAATTGTAATTTCTACTTTTGGACTCTTATTAAAATGACGTACAACATCACTGACACACAAATTTACAGTTTTATGACTAACAGTAAAAGATTATAAATTACTTCATCATGTAAAAACGTGTTTTCAATCTAATGATCATGCCCTGATATCTATGCATCTATTTCGGGACTAGAAAGAAGTTTATTTTACAAGCAATGCTGGACGAGGGGATTGACTGCTACGAGGATCACTCCAAAAGTAATGCACTCCAAAAGTAAGTGACCGTGGCTGATGACGCAGCATTTTGGAAAATGGGACTTATCTGAAAAACTATAAGGCATAAATCGAAAATTCTTATATCAAATTAAAGGGAAGAAAATTATCTATTAAAATAGTTATATTTTGAAAATTCTAATTTTTCATCATTTTTTGCGTTTTTTGGGTGTACCTTAAATTTAAATGCGGGGAGTATGAAGACAGAAATGAAAAGAAATATCAAACTTTTATTTCAAATCCCAAACATCCTTACAATCCTAACCATGCTCACAATAACAATTAGGAACAGCACAACGTTTGACACAATTATAGGGGTTCGATGAATACCATGTCACTTTTTGTATGTGGGCTTTGGAAATCAAGGAATTTATTACGCAAAATTTGAGGGAAGGTTTTGGTATGAAGTCATTAACAGTTCCATTTTTTTATCGTATTTTCTTTCAAAAGTTTCGATATTAATATATTTTCTATGTTATCATAAATTAACCCTTAAATAATACTTCATTTCTCACACTAGTTTATTAAACCGTGTCGGACCGTAAAGAAAACAACTATCGCAATGTGCATATTTTATATGTCGTCCAATATTATAGTATTGTGAAATTTTAATTTTCCTACCAATTTTTTTTTCTATTGTACTATTAAAATTATAGCATATAGCCTATTAACCTGTTGTATCCTATAGGATACTTTGCGAATTTAAGGGTTAAGAATTATTGCTGATCACGTCGTCGACTACCTCTACGTAGAGATGTCACTGTGAATCAACATCTATATTGAAATAAAATGTAAATGTGACTTCTTGACAACATCTCATGATCAGAGGCCTGTGGCAGTCAGAGTAGGTAAAATATATGGAATACGAAAGCTGATCGGATATGGATAATATCCCATACACAAAGTGCCCTCTTTCGCGACGACCCCACACTTTTTGTGGAGAGTTGACTCAGAAAATGGAATCAATTCCGAACATTTGAATCGTTCACTCGTATATGAGACTAATTCGGCCTCGTCCCTTCGCCTAAACTGCCTGGCGCACACTCAAGCTGGGTTTTTGTGGCGTTGTCTCTCCTCGAGACTAAACAGAAGAGCATCGGGCGCCAAGACAACGCAAATCAAATTCCTCTCCCGCACTTGGGTCGTGCGCTACCAAACCCCGGGGGTTTTGAGATCTTAAAAGGGAGGAGAGATCTGCCGACAAGGGGGTTGGGAGTTCAACATCTGTGCTGGACAGAAACAGGTTATGTTCGAACACTGCTGTTACCTCTGCCGTTGTTGTTCCTCCATTACTCCATTATCGCCTTATTACTCTATAATAATAGACTACGAATAGTGACGGTAGACGGGGTTGCGCTCAGACGCGGGTTCGATCCAGGCTTGGGCTGATTACCTGGTTGAGTTTTTTCCGAGGTTTTCACCAACTGTAAAGTGAATGTCAGGTAATCTATAGCGAATCCTCGGCCTCATCTCGCTATCCCATCGACGCTAAATATAACCTAGTGACGGTAGAATGATAATAATCATAATAGACTAGTGAAGTGCTTTATGTGGGTTGTGGCTTGTATGGGGCAGAAACATGGACATTACGACGAAGTGAAGAGAAGCGAATAGAAGCATTTGAAATGTGGAAATGGAGAAGAATGGAGCGTGTGAAATGGACAGACAGAATAAGAAATGAAGCTGTGTTGGAAAGAGTGGGTGAAGAAAATTATGCTGAAACTGATCAGGAAGAGGAAAAGGAATTGGCTGGGTCACTGGCTAAGAAGAAACTGCCTACTGAAGGATGCACTGGAAGGAATGGTGAACGGAAGAAGAGATATCAGATGATAGACGACATTAAGATATATGGATCATATGAGGAGACTAAGAGGAAGGCAGAAAAAGGGAAGATTGGAGAATGATGGGTTTGCAGTGAAGGACCCGTTCTTGAGTAGGAAACAAGTAATAATAATAATAATAATAATAATAATAATAATAATAATAGTAGTAGTAGTAGTAGGCCTAATAATAATAGTATTAGTAATAATAATAATAGTAATAGTAATAATAATAGTAGTAATAATAATAATAGTAATATTATTTGTAGTAATAATAATAATAATAATAATAATAATAAACGTAATAATAATTATAGTAATAATAATAACAATAATAATAGTAATAATAATAGTAGTAGTATTAGTAATAAAATAATAATAATAATATTAATAATAATGTGGCCCGGGTTCGAATCCCGGTCGGGGCAAGTTACCTGGTTGAGGTTTTTTCGGGGTTTTCCCTCAACCCAATACGAGTAAATGCTGGGTAACTTTCGGTGCTGGACCCCGGACTCATTTCACCGGCATTATCACCTTCATTTCACTCAGACGCTAAATAACCTGAGATGTTGATACAGCGTCGTGAAATAACCCAATAAATCAATAATAGTGGCAATAATAATAGTAATAATAATAATAATAATAATAATAATAGTAATAATAATAGTAGTAGTAGTAGTAATAATAATAATAATAATAATAATGTCCACACCTGTGGAGTAACGGTCAGCGCGTCTGGCTGCGAAACCAGGTGGCCCGGGTTCGAATCCCGGTCGGGGCAAGGTACTTGGTTGAGGTTTTTTCCGGAGTTTTCCCTCAACCCAATACGAGCAAATGCTGGGTAACTTTCGGTGTTGGACCCCGGACTCATTTCACCGGCATTATCACCTTCATATCATTCAGACGCTAAATAACCTAGATGTTGATACAGCGTCGTAAAATAACCCAATAAAATAAAATATAATAATAATAATAATAATAATAATAATAATAATAATAATAATAATAATAATAGTTTCGGATCAACTTCTCAGAAGTGTGAAGTATGTGGTAATTGATGTGAAAAGTTATGAAAGAGAAGAATGAAGCTGGAAAATAAAAATTAGAAAATTAGAAAGAACAACACGAAGACGAAAAGAGAAAATACGAAAAAAATAAGAAGAAATACTAAAGAAATAAAAATGAAGTTATGGTAGGCCTATTGTGATTTGCCCTTTCTTGCCTTCTGGACTCCAAATAGCCACAGTCATTCTGTATTCTGACCTCTAAAGTTTTCCATAAACAGCTCGGAACAATAGAACGAGCGTCATTAAATACACAAACTCTGGGAGACTAGCTGCTAACAACCTGCCGGGTTCATAGTCGGCTCGCTTCTACAGGGGTGCCTGGGGGGCGAATCCCTGTAGAGAAGACTTTACTGCAACTTCCCTCTCCTCTCCCCCTTTCCCCTAGGTCTGGTTCCACACAGCCCGGCGCTGTCTCTTCAGTCGCGAGTTGGACACTAGAGTGTGTGGACGTAGAGCGAGGTGCGATGCGTTTTTGTTCGTGTGTATACGTGTGTGGTGTGAATGTAGTGTGAACTGTTCCTTCCAAAAACACTCAACGCCTGTGATTCTATTAGCCGACAATAACTAAACACGTATACTTCCATCAGAGGAAAAAGAAAAAACAATCGCAATTAGCATCTAAACATTTACATCAAAACCACGGCCTTCTACAATTCTACCGGCAAATGTTTTTATCGCTTTTTGCATAAGTGCTCTTCATTTGTCTTTCGTGTCTCCTTGGAGATGTAATACTATTAGTAGAGAATTAAAAAAAACAAAAGATTGCCTAAACTGTTTATAAAATTACATAAAGGAAAGTAATTTTAAGTCGTTGTTGAAGGTATTTTGTTCATTTCTTTGCGGAAAGGAAGTGTTTATAAAATAACTGTTATAAATAATTAATATTTGATATCAAGAGTTTACATTAACGCATATAGTGACATATTTATTGAATAAAGAAGTTGTGAAAATTGTGCCAAACAAGTAATTCTTGTGTAAATTAAAAAGAAAAACTGTTTGTACGTTTTGTTAAGGACAGATATACATTTTAAATTAATATTTTTCATCATTAAGAGCTTCCATATAGCATTTTTTAATCTGTTATGTGGTCCGTCTGGTGAGAGAAGGTTTTGAAGTAACGGTATCCGTCACTGGCCGACAAAACCAGAATGCTTGCTAGCCAGTCGCTCCGCTGTGCTGGCGCCAGGCAACTTGCTCCCTCAATAAAACTTGTGGATTTTTACTTCGCGTAAGATAATCATCAGAACATGTGTGTGCAGTATAAAGACTATCATTACAAGACTCATTAAACAGGCGGCCAAATGTGATGTGTGTCATTGTGTGAGGGAAATTTTATTTTTCTGTGCAAGACAAGACACTATCAAAACTAAAAAAAAAATGATGTGGGATTGGCATCGTATTGCAGTCAATTGTTTTCTACAGTTCTTTTCGTTTCTCTTCTGTCTTGCCATCACCGAAACATCTGAAGGCCTTCACATAGCAACCGCTGCTGCTACTACCGTTGCCACAGCAACCTCCGAACTGGACCCGTCGTTAAGGAGCGGGGCAGATATTTGGAACACCAGAACACGTTCGCCAGGTATTTTAAAATTCAAATTTATTCAACCCTTCCCCTCCCCCCGAGGGGGAGAATAGGGTAGTTTGTTGTTGACATTTAACTGTTTCGGGTGAAGAATGTGACGTTTATATACTAGTTATTTTATACTCTCCCCCCAGAAGGAATGTTTGTATTTGGAAACAGTTGAAAGACGAGGGCCGCCCGATTCTTTGTGACGAATAAAGACATATCACTGTCGGAATTAGAGAAAATAGAATCTTGTGTGGACGAGTATTTTTTTTGTTGTTGTTATTTTCTTGATTGTGACGTACTTATGCCAAGGACGACAATATATATATATATATATATATATATATATATATATATATATATATATAATTTGAACTGGTAATGGAAATTACGGGAAAACGGCTGAACGGATTTTAACGAATGACCCCACATTTTGAAGCTTGGAACCCAAAGTTTTTCAGAAAAATAGTAGTTTTCAGTGAAATGTCAATTTTCCTACATCAATTTACTATTTTCCAAAATCCATCTTTCATCAGTTTTGAGAACTAAATAGTAAATATCAACACCTTAAAAACAATATACTTTGCATACTTCCACTCGGTAATGAGTTTTGGAATAATATTCTGGGGAAATTCCACGGATAGTAACAGTATATTCCTACTACAAAAAAAGAGTAATTAGAATAATAGTAGGTGCCAAATCTAGGGAATCGTGTAGGACTATTTAAAAAAAATTACAAATAATGCCCATGGCTTGTCAATATATCTTTTCATTAATAATCTTCCTCGTATGTAATCGTGAAAACTTTGTAACTAATTCAACAGTTCATAGCATAAATACACGTCAAAAAATGACTTTCATACTCCATCGGCAAGTCTATCGTGCTATCAAAAAGGAGTGCGTTATATGGCAGTAAAATTTTTAATAGCCTCCCTATCGATATAAAAAATGAAACTCAAAACATAAAATTATTCAGGGCCAAATTAAAGAAGTACCTAATTTCTCACGCCTTCTATTCTGTAGGTGAATTCATGACATTCAATAACACTTCATGAAATTGATACTAAAACTTTGTGTTGTACTAGTAGACTATATTGTAAATCTCGTCTGTATATATTTCATCTAGACTGTGACTATAAATTAAGATTTTATAATAGTATTAAGTTTTTTGACTTGTTCCATATTCTAGCTGTAAGCAATGTATGAATACCATGGAATGTTAATAAATACAATACAATTGCATTTCAGAATAAAACAAAACACACACTATAATAAACAATAGACTATTACACGAAGGCCATGACCTGCAGGATTGCTGACATATTTAGAGCTCAAATTCAATTGGTTATTAAAAACTTCAAGGCTTACTAAATAATAATTTAAAAGTCTGATTCTGCGGTGTGTAATTTTCTGAGTACAGCTGTGTATTGGATATTAAAATCTACAAAACTTGAGGTGGTTTGATGACATTATTACCATTAGAAATGAAATATTATTATAGTTAATGCCATCATGCGACTATTTTTATTAATTATACATATTAATGCTACATTGATGTTATGAAAGTGAAACGTTTTGGGGTTGAATAAGTAGATGTAGAGAATATCTTAAATTAGATCTTCATTTCTATAATTTACTGAATGGCGGCTATTAAATGAAACTACAAAACTTACGTAAGATAGTAATATTATTAAAAATTAAACATTTTCATAGTTATTAATCAAGTGGGGTTGGGTCTTTTTCATATACTTAATGGCGATGTGATGTAGATATTGATATGTGTCATTGTCTTCAGTATTGGCTCGAGAGAGCGCAAAAATTACAGTTCCTAAGGAAAGACCAAAAGGTATTACTTACTGATAAAATAAGAGGCCTAGAAAATTTTGTAGTCTCCAGATCATTTCAGCAAGATCTCTTAGCAGGATAAAATGATTTTACCCTCTACATTTCAAGCTATACCAAGATGCTATGTCTATTGTTCGAAAGCATAGCAAACCTGACTATTTTTTTAACTTTCACCTACAATTTATTCACAATGACCTGAAATAGCTATTGCTTTACCCCCACATGAAAAACCCACTGATCGTCCTGACATTGTTACTTGCGTTTTCGCGTTGAAACTCAAAAACTGAAGGTGGATAAGTTCAAGAAAAAGTATTTGACATAAAAAAAATTCATAGAGAATATAGGCCTACATCATTATTATGGAAGCAAATAACTTTCAAAATGTCTGGTATGAAAATAAAACTGAAAAAATTTTATTTGAATGTCTAATGTACTTAGTTCGCAGCACTTGCTGCACAAGTCACTACTATAGTATAAAACACAAATAAGCGATCTCTCTAAAAAGAAGAAAAAAACTTGATCGTTGTAAATACATTTTTTATTATAAAATTCCAAATCAAATTTGTATGTACTAGATTCTTTTATATCAATATACAGAAGGGAAAAGACGGCCCTTTTAACACAGTACACTAGTTTCCATGGTGAATATTGTTTGTACGCAAAACGGTGTTATTGATATTGTCACAGAATCCCAAATTTGCTCGTGTATTTGTTTTGTTGAGTGAGCGGAAAACATTTATCGATAATATTTCCATAGTTTTACTTGTTGTTTTAAATATAAGGGCGTTAAATTACGCGAAGGGTAAATATGACGTACCGCGTGAACTCAAGGTCGTGATTTCGAATCTTTCTTAAGTAAAAATATTTATTCGTTGTCAGTGTAACACCCTGTGTTATATGAACTTGCGGCACTTCACAATAAATATTATTTATTTAACTAATATATTATGTATGTTTATTTTAGGCCTATTTATGCTTGTATCGTTATTCACTTCTATTTATTTATTCATTCATATTTTATTTATTTATTTATATTTTATTTATTTACATTTTATTTATGTATTTATATTTTATTTATTTATTTATCTTGCGTCAAAAACAACACAACTTAATGATCTAGTACATTCTTTCCATTCAATTTAAATGCAATATGCTGGGTAACTTTCGGTGGTGGACCCCGGACTCATTTCACCGGCATTATCACCTTCATCTCATTCAGACGCTAAATAACCTAAGCTGTTGATAAAGCGTCGTAAAATAACCTACTTAAAAAAATAAATAAATGCGATAACAATTATTGTCCCCACACCTTAGGATACAAAACCCTTTGAACTAGTGACCTATATGGAATTCAAGCTAAGAAAGCTCGTATATCTTGGAGTAAAAAATGTCAGCTGGTGTAATATTCACGATATGAAGAAAATATCCAGTAGACATACTACAAAAAAAAAAAACACAGAAAGTTCTAATGAATACAATTTTGTAATTTCATTTACCACATAATTCTTTTTTAAACATAAACCTTTAGACTATATTTGTTTTCGCTAATATGTTTTCGCGGGATATCAGCCGAGTTAAGATTTTGGAATGCTCCAAGCTTTCGACTGCTATCTCTGCAGCCATCTTCAGGGAAGATGGCTGCAGAGATAGCAGTCGAAAGCTTGGAGCATTCCAAAATCTTAACTCGGCTGATATCCCGCGAAAACATATTAGCGAACCAACGCCGAGAAAGCCTCAAATCATACATATATTTGTTTTATTCTAAACTACAAGAATTTTATTAATTTTAAGTGGATTTCTTGATAACCTATTTTTTCTATTCGTCAGTATTAAAAATATGACATAAGGGAACTAATCTTAATATATAAAATTGAATGTATGTATGTATGTATGTGTATGTATGTTCTCTATACAAATCTACACGCTTTGACCGATATGTGCCAAAGTTTGCACATTTAACCTTCATAATCAGGAGCAAAGCATAGGCTACATTAAAATTGTGCAAATGGACGTTAAATTAATTAAAAATATAAAAATAAAAATAAATAGATCAAATATTCATGTATTATATTAAAATGCAAAATCTTCTACAGTCAACTGTTCTTTATTATTGTCTGTTGTATTCAACATAGACTTTCACGAGGCCTTGGAAATTTTAACACGAAATTAAATTACATTGTTGTTACACATCACGAAGGCTAAAACTAGGTAATTCATGCAATAAGTATCTTTACGCAGTCCAGGACTGTATTATGAATTCCTCGATGCAGTTTTGTAGATAGTGAGCAGACAGTTTTATCCAATTGAATTCTAGAATTCTTTGAAACTACAAGGATTGCTACCACATAATTTACTTAATACTGAATAGCCATAGTAGACCTACTATTGCGAAATATTGACTCACCAAAATTATGCACTAACAAGAATTTGTGTCAAAAATTCATGCGAAACATAATATGAGTGGCAATATTAACTGGAAAAACGATAGAAGATGATGTTTTTATCCCACGTATTGCTGTTATAGCCATTCGATTTTAAGCAGTTATGATAAGTTATAGTAATATTTCTGATAATATTACAATATTATAATATTGCAATAATAATATAGAGCCTATTTTACTGTTACTGTTAACCCGTCTCTTATTAATAAGTTATGGTCACTAATGACTTGGCCGTTTATAGAAAATATGATTTTCTGTTGTGGTAGTGTTCTACATTGCCTTCTCCAGGAGAGTGAATTCTGATGAGTATAGTCTCCGTTACTGCAAAACACCCTGAAATCCATGTATTTGATAGAATCCATCCGTTAGAGATTGTAGTTTGGCCTTGAAGGAAATTAAATATATTGTGGGCAGAAAGGCTTAATAATGCATAATGCCGTGGTACGATAAATATTATCATCAATCACAATGTTAAATATCTTAAATATCCCTGCAGCATAAGGTCTTAATGTTGTTAAAACTCTATTCATAGGTGAGATGGAATTATTTCGATTAGTCAGTTTCTTTGGATATTAGTGGCACTTTCTTTAATATTCGTCACTAGGGAGGAGAAAACATAAGTGAATATGGTTCGTTTTGGTTTTATATAGTTCCCTTGCCGAGGTCTCCGATAAGTCTAACAAACACTTTATTTAGAAATAGACCAAAATTTAAAACCCGGGCAACGCCGGGTAATTTAAGCTAGTATTTTAATAAAAAAGCCACCCTAAATAAGGGTTCGAATAGATCGGCCTATTAATCAATTCATAAAGAATAATCATGAAGACCAATTGTGTAACAATTTGAAAAGAAAAAGAAAACATTAAGTTAAATGATATGAAAACATAGGAAATCATTTACAATAAAAGTTTGTTGGGTACAAATGATTACTAATAAGGATACTAGGAAAACACACATAGTAGCTACGATGAAGATAAAACCAAATGCTGAAGCTCTGTTAACTACTGTCAAGTCGGACCGCCGAGAAAACACACCGTCAGGTGATTTGGTTTCACAGCAGAGGCGTATTAACATCTTCTTGTGTTGTTAGCTGTAATACCCGTGAGAAGAATGGGTCAAGACGCCTATAATGAAACACCAGAACAAATCCCTCTCGCTATACCACACAATACCTCTTCCATATTGGAATTCTGTCTTATTCGCTCTGGTCAGTTGTACAACGGGGCGTGGAATCAAATTTATATCCCAGGTAAACGTTCACTTGTTTTCGCCTTGTAGCAAGATACGGTTTAAATAGAAGACGATCGGTTGCCATTGACAACAATTCCTTTGTAGTGAAACAAAAACAAATATAATGTAATGTTGTGTGAACTTTATCTTATCTGAAAATAGTACACTATTATGATATTGAGTGAGGAATTGAGATTTGAGTTCTGATGTTTTTATGTAACATCGTTGTCAAGAGGGACGGACGAAATGTCTATTTGAAAACGGCATTTTTGCGAACATGGTTTCAAAAGATCTATTACATTGACTGAGCATATTGGAAATTAGAATCAATGGTTTTCGTCCACAACGGCTAGCACGTTTGGCCGCGAAACCAGGTGGCCCGGGTTCGTTTCCCGGTCGGGGCAGGTTACCTGGTTGAGGTTTTTTCCGGGGTTTTCCCTCAACCCAATATGAGCAAATGCTGGGTAGCTTTCGGTACTGGACCTCGGATTCATTTCACCGGCATTATCACCTTCATCTCATTCAGATGCCAAATAACCTAAGCTGTTGATAAAGCGTCCTAAAATAACCTACTAAAATAAAATAAATTAATGGTTTTCCCAAAACATGCTATGAAATGTTTAGTATAAAACCATTTATCTCGGAAAGGAAGCAAAAACGAGCAAAATTGTATTAAATTTTTTTGTTCGAAATATCTCAAAGAATAACCCTATGAAATTAATTACAATACTTATGGTTTACACTGTATAATTAAATGTAAAATGTGGTACAAAGTTTTTTTTTTTTTTTTAGATTTCGTGACGTAATTTTAGTGATGTGATAAGGGACAGTTTAAATAAAACAAAAAGAGCAAACTCTACGAAACTTGCTTTTAAGCTACCTAAATTTAAAGATTGCACTGCCTATTTCAATAATAAATTGTTCGGGTGGCATATCCAAGAGAGAAACAATTGCATATCGTATATTATGGTGGTGGAATTTAGTGCAGTTATTTTATTATAGCTAAATCATTTCATTTCTCCACTGTTCAATGCAATAGTGGATTTGAATCGCTGCCTATTTTCGTTTAAAACTATTTTCGTGTCATTTTACACTGTTTTTAAGCCATATGAAACAAACAAAACACTGCACAACTCGTTTTGAGATGTAGGTAACTATTTTCACTTGTCTATCGTTGCTAGGATACTACAGCGATTCCGGCCCTATTCAGTAAAACAAAACACGACTATACCATGTCCCCGTGTACGTTATTGTTTTGTTTCTGGCTGCACCTGTACACCCGCCTTAATACAGCGTATTAAAAGCCGTAGCATCATGTTAGGCGCCGGCTTGGAACTTTCTCCGCCCGCGTTCACTTGTTTTACTCGACTTGAAGTTTCGAAACTGCAACATACTCCCGCAGTGTGCTTGGATTGTGTATTCAAGTGATTTATTTAGCGTTCCTTTTCAATTACACTTTCTAATTAGAGATGACGAGAGATATGGCGGTATTGTAGCAAAGGAACGTGCCATTGGGCTGCAGTTCGTGAGTTCGAGGTATGCAGATGAGATTCTAACGTCGATCGCACCTTCTTTTAAAAGGAAAGTGAAGCTAGGGGACCTGGTTCGTGCATTTGTGGTTCATAAACGTATTCCATCCTTGTTGAAAGAATCGTTGTTTAAAATATTACGTTGATGGAAATGTTGGTAGCGTTTTTTCGTTGTGACATTTATTTGAAATAAATAGAAGACGTAAATTAACCAGTAGGCCTAATATATTCTCCTACATTATCTATGACACTCTGGGGTAGTTTTTCGATTCTGCATCTGAAGAAATCTGCTGATTTGGATTTTAAAAAAGTCTTCAAGCCAAGTTTGTAAAGCATTTTCGTTACTTATCAAAGGAGTTCCCATGAAGATTGTTGGATAGAGAACGGAAAAGGTGGAAATCTGAGTGCGCAAGATCGGGAGAGTATGGGGATGTGGAATCACATACCAACCAGGCTCCTGGATATCTTCTTTCGTCATGTTAGTAGAGTGCGGGCGTGTTTTATAATAATAATAATAATAATAATAATAATAATAATATTTTGATTGAGTATAGTTTATTGCATTCTTATTAAAATAATTATTGTTCGGTATTCAATATAGGCCTACCTGACGTGCCAACAATTCAAAGGCTGAAGCATACAAATTTAAAAAGAGAAACATGTGAACACAATATTGTTTCTCTTATTCAGGAAATCATTCCAACATTAAGTTACATCAACTTACTCAAAAATAGATTTCAAAGTAAAATGACTATTTATGTAACACATAGGCCTACCTATTAAAATTCTCCTCCGCTACATTCATCTAGTAACTTCAGGGAGCCAACTTCAGAACAAAAAATTACTAGATTTGTAATCAGAAATTTGTAAAAAAAAAAAAATCTGTGATGAAAAAATAATTTTGAAAGCTCTTTAAAGGCCATGACCCCTTACGGCCTTGTTTAAAAGCCATTTTTAAACTTATTTGTAATCAGAATTGAACTAAATCCATTTGGGGTATGAAATTATGCATTCTAAACACGTGGAATAACGAATACAATTGTTTTGGAAAATTTTCACGATTTTCAGTGGAGTCGTTCGTTAAAATGAGAAAACAGAGGTGGAAAATTATCAGGTAGAGCGAGTTTCAAAACATTCCTCTGGAGCAAAACTATATTTGGTTCTTATAAAGCAAAACGCCTGAGAGAATAGGAAAGGTTCCTCTCTCCTTAATTAGAGCGGCAAAAGAGTGCGGAACATTTTGGCCGTAGTTCCTGAGACAGACGTCCAGAGGGCAGGCGTATCAATACCCTTCATTATTACGAGGGATTTTAAGGAAAACAAACATGGGGACCCCTGTGGTGAGTTCTGCCCCTTTTCTACCCCAGGGGGGGAACCAACAGAGCGTTCTAATGAAGGTTTCGTGACCGGAGATCCAGTTTCAGACCAGTCCCAAACAATAACGACCTCCTTGCCAGCTATATATCGGAACAAAGAAATAATTACAGCAGAGCAATTAGGCTGGACAATAACCTGATCAAGTAAATCATTTCTACAGGTAGTTTGTGGCTAGAGTAGAAATTCAAATAGATATTAGGAAAATATATAACTCTTATAAAATAAATGTATCCCAATTATATATTTTACGGGTCTCATAACAATCCAGTTCCTTTACCATGTTTTAAATTATACAGGGACATCATTTTATTTTTACTTCAATTTATATTGTACCTGAGTTTTTTAATGTACTTCACTCCCACCCCCTCTACTAGTGAACTTCCAACTGTTCTCACAGAACCAAGCGTATACAGTCAAAGTCGCCTTAAGGTCGTAGTAAACACAAACAGTATTGAGTTAGTGAGTATAGTACGTTCCAGAAATATGTTCGCGTTTTCCAGTGACGAAAGAGCTTTCAATATTGGATCATATTTTCGCACAGGTACTGTCGTCCGTTTGCCTACGTCGCATCCCGATTTCCCCCACCTGCTTCTGCCCGCACGTCTATAAAGGCTAGTGGCTGGGCTGTCTTAGCTCTTTTCTGAAAACATTAATTTCTGTTAGGAATTGGACGTCTACGTAATATCATACAACTGTTTAAAATAACTTAAATGAAAGGGCCTCGTTAAGTAATTAACCGTCACGTAATTACCTCCATTTCTACGACCCTACGACATAACCACTTGGACGGACAGTAGATAGTATGTCTGAGTAAAGTAATCTTTTGGGATCGGGCAGAAGTGAAGATTGAATTTACAGTACGTAAGGTACTCTTTTATAGAGTAGGTACAGAATTATTTCAACATGAGTTACTAGTACGAAGGGCGAAACTGGCAATTGGGATTAGGTACAATAGTCTATAGTGCGATAATATGCACATTAGAACTGAAGCCTGTATCGAAATGAACGACCACCATTTTAAAAAATGTGTTTAAATATCCATATTATGATTATTTTTCAATTTAACTTCATTCTCTATAGTGTACGCTAATGTGCTGTAGACAGTATAATATACACTGCATAATGCATACGTCCACATGGATAACTCAGTTCGTGAGTAAAAACACTCATTGTTAATACTGTACTGTATTTTGATTAAACAAAAACCTAATGAAAATTATCAAACTCAGAATTACGTTATTTCCTAGTTTACGTAAATGGATGAACTACTTTTCTTCCCTCCTATACCTAGTAAAGTGATTTGTTTGTATTTTACGCCAGAATCATGGAACTTCAATCGTGGAAGGGGGTAGCAAACGATATTTTCGGCTCTGAGCCATTAATCCAAAGGCATAACCAGGTTAATATTAAAAATGTTAGTAAAAATAAAATGTCCCTGTATTACTGGCAAGAAATTGGTGTTCATTTATTATTTGCGCTTGTCATTTGTTTAGGTTGGTTCTCGGAGCATTAGCACGTGGACAGGTGTTCAACGTGACTCTGATAGGAAAGTGAAATCAAGGGGGTTGTCGTTCCTGAGGTTAAGAACCCGCGCACTGCCGGTTACATCGCCTCTGTCCCGGAAAACCCCGCCCACTACAAGTAATTATTGCGTTTGTTGCTGGCAGACTGTAGTCGTCACTCGTTTGTTTCCACGGAGAATGTTAGTTCAACTGCAAACACTTTGAAACCATAAAAACAGAAAAAAATATATTTAGAAATCTTGACTCCGTTCATCTTTTTGATCTCGTGAAGAAATGTAGTAGTTTATATCCACGCTTTGTTTCCATGGGAACATGAAAACTTGAATGTGATCGTCTTCTTTCTCTCGTGAAGAAACAGTTGATATACTTTATTTCCTTAGAAACGTAAAAATGTTTTGAAAACTTGAATGAGTTTGTTTCCATGGGAATGTAAAAATATTTTGAAGACTTTTTAATTCCACAAAGAAACGGTTGATGTACGTACTTTTTTCCATGAACAAAAAATATTTTGAACGTCTTGTATCTGAGCGTCTTTTAACTCCCATGGAGAAACAATAATATATTCATTCTTTATTTCCATAATTAGATCTAGATAAAACTATTTTCAAGCTAGATTGTGATTCTCGTCGTGAAGGAACTGTTGATACAGGCTACTTCGTTTCCTTTTGAACAGAAACATGTTGATTCTGATCATCACTTGCTAATGAAGTAATAGTTGATATTCATACTTTGTCTCCATGGCAACATTAATCGAAGGTAATTTCTATATATCCAGCGAGATTCATCATGATTGGACATAGTTTTGTCTTCATGATAACTAGGTGATTTGAGAAGATGTGCTTGTCGTGCATTCATTTGTTGTTTCCATGGCAATTAAGTGATGACAGAAGATGTGCTTGTCGTGCATTCATTTGTTGTTTCCATAGCAATTAGATGATGACAGAAAATGTGATTGCCGTGGATTCATTTGTTTCTTTAGCAATTAAGTGATGACAGAAGATGTGCTTGTCGTACATTCATTTGTTGTTTCCATGGCAATTAAGTAATGACAAAAGATGTGATTGTCGTGCATTCATTTGTTGTTTCCATGGCAATTAAGTGATGACAGAAGATGTGATTGTCGTACATTTATTTGTTGTTTCCATGGCAATTAAGTGATGACAGAAGATGTGCTTGTCGTGCATTCATTTGTTGTTTCCATAGCAGTTAGATGATGACAGAAGATGTGATTGTCGTGGATTCATTTGTTTCTTTAGCAATTAAGTGATGACAGAAGATGTGCTTGTCGTACATTCATTTGTTGTTTCCATGGCAATTAAGTGATGACAGAAGATGTGCTTGTCGTGCATTCATTTGTTGTTTCCATGGCAATTAAGTGATGACAGAAGATGTGATTGTCGTAGATTCATTTGTTGTTTCCATGGCAATTAAGTGATGACAGAAGATGTGCTTGTCGTACATTCATTTGTTGTTTCCATGGCAATTAGCCGATGACAGAAGATGTGCTTGTCGTGCATTCATTTGTTGTTCCATGACAGAAGATGACTGTCGTATATTAATTTGTTGTTCCATGGCAATTAGGCGATGACAGAAGATGTCGTGCATTCATTTGTCTGTTGCTATGGTAACCAGACAAGAACAACGTATTTATACGGATTCTTCGCAAGAAATGAAACCCGATGGAAAAAATTCGGCATGGAACAGTGACGCAGGCAGGCCTGTTCGCAGAAGCGAGTGGGCCCGACCTGACCTTTTCTTGAAACTTCAGTGGCGGCACGTATTGCTCTGAATTACGGAGCACGCAAAGAAATAGTGTGCGTAGGCTTGGCGCAGTGCTGAGTTCAATTGTTTTGGAGTTCCACAGCGTATGTTCTTGTGCATTATGTCTCCTAAGAGTCGGTAACTAGTGTTCTTGTAATCTCTAAATTGGCTCCTGATAGACAATGATTTATGTATCGAAGCTTTTATTCTATGGAGGTCATCTAGCGATTGTGAAATATGTCAGTGAGGATTCATGGAGGAAATTATCAACAGTAATACCACAGGTGGTGATAGTTTTCTGATAATTTCATTGAGCTTAACGAGTGTTTCCCTTCATGATAACTATTTCGTGACCGAAGGTCGAGAAGTAATTATCTCATGACAAGAAACATGAGTTTAAAGCGAAATAAAATTATCACAGAAAATTATCACCACGATATTTTGCTAGAGAATGCCCACGTGAAAAACTAATCTTATTGCATGAGTAGGCTACATTTCGTATTTATCAAAGAGCACAGAGATTATGGATTTATACCTAAGCCTTTTTCAATATGAAATTCTTTGATAAACGTTTGAGGAAAAAAGATCTTGGCCTCCTTACAATAAAACAAGAGAACGTTTGAGATATTATTAACGTTTATTATGAAATGCGTAACTTATGTGTTTGTTTTGAAAATTATTAAAATCATATAACGTTTTATTTTGAACTAGGTACTACTAATTTGTATCAAAAAAATTATACATTACACTTTTCATTGCGATGTCACTTTAAATTGCTATAATTATTATTCATGTAGATCTTGTGCACTTGATGTGGAGGGTTTGATTTATAGCATTTTCTCTTAAACTTTGTACCATGTTGCAGTAAAATAATATTTTATTGAACTTACTGAGGAAAAAAAACACGTGTCAGTTTTGAGCAACATAAAACTATCGGTGTAGTTCGATTGTCATTGGTCAATTTAGCATCAGTAAGCTTAATGATTGGCCAAAAAACATTTGAGTGGAATTATCAAACAAACCCATATATTTTTACGCTCTCAAATGTAAAAATATTCCGGGAATCAAATCTTGATCCTTGCTGAAAGACCATGCAATGGACTGACTGATGGCTGGACACAGTTTTACATTGTGTCAGAAGTCCTGTCTTCGATACTCTGCAAATAATAGTTTACGTGATCAAAACGATTGCTAAAAACGTTAATTCCAAATGATTTTATTTCTCTTGACAACGTCGACTATCTTTAGTAGTTAAGAAACGTCGTGAAATAAAACAATGAATTATATTTTGAGGAAAGTAAAGTAGAACGTCCTTGCTTCGGTTCCAGAATGACTTTTTGCAGCAACTGAATTACAAAGGAGTTTTCTTTTTTGGACCAAATCTGCCGAGGTATATCTGAACTTCCATGCCCCTTATACATCTTCAACAGATAGATGGAACAGCAGCCTTTGTTAGATAGTGCCAATCCGCCACTGGATGTTCTTCCATGCCCCTTATACATCTTCAACAGTTGGATGGAACAGCAGCCTTTGTTAGATAGTGCCAATCCGCCACTGGATGTTCTTCCATGCCCCTTATACATCTTCAACAGACAGACGAAACATCAGCCTTTGTTAGATAGTGCCAGTCCGCCACTGGATGTTCAGTTACGTGGTTGGTGCGTCTAAGAATAGTGTGTTAGCACGCACATGAGTTGTGATTCAAGTGAAATCCTGCGGGGAAGTCCTGCAAGGCTGCGTTCCAGAGTGCGAGCTGACGTGCAAGGAATTTAATGTCTTGGTCATATTTTGGCGTGCTTCGTAAATTCCATTCGGTCATTATTTATTTATAGCCAATAACGTGTAACCAACGACGGGTCCATACATGAATTACATACAGGGTGTTAAAAAAAGAAGGATTCAGTATTTTGAAAATGTTGGGATGCATTAAAACAAGAAAAAACTAATAAATATGGATTCCAAAATATTAAATTTGTACGAAAAAAAAATGCTTTGAAATTGGTATTCTGTTGTGAATTCTTTGCTTATTTCTTATTGCGTAAGTTATATTTATAGTATCATATCGGAAATGCAGTAAACAAAAGAGCAACAAGGCGTGATTCCTAACACGTGACACAGAAGGATGCGTTACAAAGGAAGGAAATCACATGGAGCATCTGCTACCAAGTTAGTGAACAAGTATACTCATATTTTGGAAGATATTAATATTTTAGAACTCATGTTTATTATACTTTTTTTTTCCTAATTTTGATTAATACTGGACTACCACCGTCAAAATGTCGAATATTTTTTAACACCCTGTGTTAGGCCAATGTAAATCTAAGTGGAAGGATTACACTTTTTTTTTCTAGTTTTGATAAATACTTCCACTCCTTAAAATATCGAATGCTTTTTAACATCCTGTGCAAGGATTGCATTTTTTTTCTAGTTTTGATGAATATTACCAACCCTCAAAATGTCTAATACTTTTTCAACACCCTGTATAGGGCGCACAATGGGCCAATGTAAACCTAAGTGCAAGGATTACATTTTTTTTCTAGTTTTGATGAATATTACCACCCTTCAAAATTTCGAATCCTTTTTAACACCCTGTATAGGGCGCACAAAGGGCCAATGTAAACCTAAGTGCAAGGATTACATTTTTTCTAGTTTTGATGAATATTACCACCCCTCAAAATGTCGAATACTTTTTAACACCCTGTATAGGACGCACAATTGGCCAATGTAAACTTAAGTGCAAAGATTACATTGTTTTGTAGTTTTGATGAATATTACCACCCCTCAAAATGTTGAATCCTTTTTTTAACACCCTGTATAGGACGCACAATGGACCGATGTAAACCGAAGTGCAAGGATTACATTTTTTTTCTAGTTTTGATGAATATTACCACCCCTCAAAATGTTGAATCCTTTTTTTAACACCCTGTATAGGACACACAATGGACCGATGTAAACCTAAGTGCAAGGATTACATTTTTTTCTAGTTTTGATGAATATTACCAACCCTCAAAATGTCGAATACTTTTTTCAACACCCTGTATAGGGCGCACAATGGGCCAATGTAAACCTAAGTGCAAGGATTACATTTTTTTCTAGTTTTGATGAATATTACCACCCTTCAAAATTTCGACTCCTTTTTTAACACCCTGTATAGGGCGCACAAAGGGCCAATGTAAATCTAAGTGCAAGGATTACATTTTTTTCTAGTTTTGATGAATATTACCACCCCTCAAAATGTATAGGACGCACAATTGGCCAATGTAAACCTAAGTGCAAAGATTACATTGTTTTGTAGTTTTTAAGAATATTACCACCCCTCAAAATGTCGAATTCTTTTTTTAACACTCTGTATAGGGCGCACAATGGGCCAATGTAAACCTAAGTGCAAGGATTACATTTTTTTCTAGTTTTGATGAATATTACCACCCTTCAAAATTTCGAATCCTTTTTTAACACCCTGTGTAGGGCGCACAAATGGGCAATGTAAACCTAAGTGCAAGGATTACATTTTTTTTCTAGTTTTGATGAATGTTACCACCCTTCAAAATTTTGAATTCTTTTTAACACCCTGTATAGGGTGCACAAAGGGCCAATGTAAACCTAAGTGCAAGGATTACTTTTTTTTCTAGTTTTGATGAAAATTACCATCCCTCAAAATGTCGAATGTCTTTTTAACACCCTGTGTAGGACGCACAATGGGTCACTGTAAACCTAAGTGCAAGGATTATATTTTTTTCTAGTTTTGATGAATATTACCGCCACTCAAAATGTCAAATTCATTTTTTTAAACCCTGTATAGAGCGCACAATGGGTCAATATAAGCCTATTGCAAGGATTAAACTTTTTTTTTCTAGTTTTGATGTACACTAACATCCCTCAAAATGTCGAATCCTTTTTTTTTAACACCCTGTGTAGGGCGCACAATGGGCCAATGTAAATCTAAGTGCAAGGATCCATTCTTGGTCCGGTCCTTGAAAAGTCAACCAGTATTTCCATATCATAAATTCCTCTTGGACTTACCTGAATTCGATCCGAAGCCTCCTCAATGAAAAGCCGACGCTCTAATAATTTCGTTTATATAATAATAATAATAATAATAATAATAATAATAATAATAATAATAATAATAATAATAATACATTACCGTAACTAAAAGCATAGGCCTATATATGCACACATTGCATCCGTTTAGAGTGGGCGGCACCTGATATACTGACATAGCGGCTCTTTCTGACGGCGTTGCTAAGCAACGTGAAACTGGTAATTCAGCGTGGAGTTTGAATTTCGTGGGTGTGCTCCTCCAAGGCGCCGGTGATGTAGGACTCTGTTATTGCCCACTCGGGACTGCATCATAAATCCGGACCAGCGCCAGACGTGCCAACTCCTCCGAGCTCAGCTAATGAATGCACTACGAAATTCCTGATTACCAGAGGTGGAAACTAAACATATAAATTTAAATATACAGGGCGTGCTAGAAGACGCGGTACAACGCTTGCGTTCTTTCGTTCTTCGACTGGCCTTTCCCACGGAAGAAATGTCAACATGTGTGAGTTCTGGAGGTTTTATCACTAGAACCCGGGTGTTTATTATCTATATGCAGGCACGGCACTTGGTTCTGACGGATTTCAGCCTGTTTCCTAAAGTAATTATAAGGTTTAGAAATATCGAAGTAAAACAGGATATGGCTAGAATAATGCATTTTATTGGCATGTCATTTTTTTTTAAATGACACATTTCAAATGATCCCCTTGCTATCTTATGGTTTGTTGCAATCCTACCTGAAAAATGTTCGTGTCACATTGATTCTCATAAGTTTGGCACAACTGTAAAATTAAATGAGAGCAACAACAATCAAACGTTGTCCAGGCACTGCATGAACAGCCAATACATAGTGGAACGGACATCGTTGGTCCTTAGGCTTACTTTTTCAAGATAGAAATGAGAGATTTCTTACAGTGAACAGTGAAAGGTATCGGCAAATTTATTTATTTATTTATTATTTGTTTATTTAATTATTTCCTATTTATTATTCTTTCTTTATTTACTTATTTATTACTTATTTGTTTAATTAGTTCTGTATTCATTTCATTAATTATTTTTTATTTATATACTTATTTAATTATTTATTTAATTATTTCTATATTTATTTCTATGTTTATTTAATTTATATATTTATTTAATTATATATTAATTTCTATACATATTTTATCACTTATTTAATTTTTCTATATTTATTTAATTATTTCTATATTTATTTAGTTTTTTAATTATTTCTATGTTTATTTAACTATTTATTTAATTATTTCTGTATTTATTTAATTATTTCTTTATTCATTTTATTAATTATTTATTTGTTTCTATATTTATTTAATTATTTCTATATTTATTTAATTATTTTTATATTTATTTAATTATTTATTTAATTATTTCTATATTTATTTAGTTTTTTAGTTATTTCTATATTTATTTAATTATTTATTTAATTATTTCTGTATTTATTTAATTATTTCTATATTCATTTTATTAATTATTTATTTGTTTCTATATTTATTTAATTATTTCTATATTTATTTAATTATTTATTTAACTATTTCTATTTTTATTTAATTGTTTGTTTAATTATTTCTATATTGATTTAATTATTCCTGCATTTATTTATTTATTTCTATATTTATTTATTTATTACTATATTTATTTATTATTTATTTTTTATTTCTATATTATTTATTTATTTATTTCTGTATTTATTTATTTCTATATTTATTTATTTATTTATTTCAGGATTTATTTATTTATTTATTTATTTATGTCTATATTTATTTATTTATTTCTGTATTTATTTATGAATTTCTATATTTTTTATTTTTTATTTCTATATTATTTATTTATTTATTTCTGTATTTAGTTATTTCTATATTTATTTATTTCAGGATTTATTTATTTATTTATTTCTGTATTTATTTATGTATTTCTATAGTTATTTATTTTTTATTTCTATATTTATTTATTTATTTCTATATTTATTTATGTATTTCTATATTTAGTTATTTATTTATATATTTATTATTTATTTATTTATTTTTTATTTATGTATTTCTATATTTATATATTTATTTATTTATTTATTTATGTATTTATGTATTTCTATATTTATTTATTTATTTATTTCTATAACAGGGCAAAGCAGACATTATTCACAAATGCTTAAACTTTAATGGAAAGTTATTTTGTAACCAGGAATATAAATAGGGTCTAGTGATATTATTTCATTGAAATATTTATTTGTGTCATGAAGACTTGTCTGAAAGCAAATTGCTTTACTCATTCTTCTCTGTAATAACAGCTGCAAATTTAAATTTAAATTACTTGTATATTATTACACAATGCTACTTAAAGTTGGTATACATGTAGGCCTAATAGCATATTTAATTTATTTCTTTACATAGAGCCCCTAGAACACAAAATGCATATTAAGTTTCTATTTTTTTGTAATAATGTGTTTTAATTTCTGCATGTGATTTCAACCGTTAGTCCCATCTCTCAGAGAACGTTAGAGTTACACAAAATCTTATAGAAGCACGAATAAAATTTATTTAAGAAGTTTCAGACAAAATACACAAATTTAATTCCCTAACATGATTTTTTTCAATTCCGCTACAGTTTGGCACACTGCATCTGGCACTCCGAACACAAACTCGCTTGCAGTTTATGTAAAATCAACGTTTGTAATGCAACATCGTTGCCATAGAAACAGAAGTGGGAAATGCTACACGCCGCTGTGCTTGAAATGTCTGAGCCCCCTGAATCCACTCTATCGTGAATAGCCTAAGCTAAACAACACGTAAATAAAGCCAAACAAAAGAAGATAAGAGGATGATTCTTCATTTGTTACTGTTGGCTTTATATTTAAATCGTTTGTTGAAGATTTACTACATCGTTATTTAATAGCAACATCTTGGCGTGGTACTTACTCGTGAGAACGATTACTTGGTCACAATTTGTCACAGTTTAACAGAGTTTCCATAAACAAACTTTGTTTGCTTAACAAACAAGTTTATTATTGCTGTTTGGTTGCGTGGCAGGTTTCTAGGGTTACCAGTCTATAAGCAGACTGTTTAAAACTCCTCGATAGTCATTTGTCTACAGCTGCCGTATTTGTTGCCTCAGATAACACAAGCACCCGCTCTCTCGCAATAACGAAACAATTACAATCCGCTGATGACGAAGTCATAAATAAAAGAATGCCAAGGCCCCCTGAAGCATTCTTATGGTAAAATTAGAGACTTTAAAAAGTCTAGAGGGCCTTCTCTCGAAGGTACAAGAGGCGGATCTCCTTTTCCATGACAGGACGATCCCCATTGCTCTTCTTCTTCTTCTCCTTCATTAGCGGCCCCGACCATGTTCCTGCACATGCCTTGCGTCCAGCGCAAGAGTGGCGCAAGTGGCCGCTGTTTTGTTTGCGTTGCCATAGCAGTGGATATAACAAAAGAAGGGCAAAACAAAAGTGAATTAATGGTCTTGCCTGACGTTTTTCCTCCCGTGAATATCATGTTCGAACCGCACAAATGATAAATAACAAAAGAAGGTGGGTGCGTTTTGCTTTTGTTTTACTTTTGTCCGTAATAAAAGGGCTCTGAAATCTATCGATAATTTATTGCTTTAATTGTGTGGTTTATTTTTGTTTGTGTATGATGATATGCCCCAGCATGCCTCTCAGGTGAGGCCGACCTGTACAAACACAAATGTCTGGGGATCTTAGTTCAGAGCCAGGAGAAAACAAGTGGAATTTGTGGCTGAAAATGTTTGTATAGGCACTATCATTTCATTACCATCACCAGATAAATCTTTCCATGAATAGATTTCTCATTTTTAGGCAATTAGAGTTGCTGTAAGATCCATTACATGCAGACATATTTATGCCAAAATAGACTAAATTGAAAACTACTGGAATTACAAAACAGTACATCTGATTTAGGTTCTGGCTGATTTGTACAGTAGTGGCAAAAAAAAAAAAAAAAACCAGACCGACCCTTGTAGCTAATTTCAGAGCCTTGTTCACTCCAGAGCACGATAGATTCGTGGTTCGAATCCTGCCTCGGAAGGAAACTCCTTTTTTGTTTCTTGTTCAAATATATTCTCAATACTTTTCGATTGGAGTGATATTTTACTACTTAATTAACTTATTATTCTCAGAACATGAATTTTACCAGCAGTCGAAAAGTATTGGGAATAAATTTGAATAAAGAAGAAAAGAAAGTTTCCTTCCCAGGCAGGATTCGAACCACGAGTGAACAAGGCTCTGAAATCAGGTACAAGGGTCGGTCCGGTTTTTTTTTTTGCCACTGCTATACATTTATTATCAGGGAGTACATCTCACTTGATGATATGTGTCTGAGGAGGAACAATTGAATGGTTGATAGCAAAAACCGGACAAGTCCAAAATATTAATTTTTCAGAAAACAAAAAAAACTGTCCGTCACGTTTCTCATAGAATACAGGGTGATTCACGAGAATTTACCGTCACTTACGGACCTTATTTCCGAAGATATTCTGAGCAAAAAATGTCATGTAAACATTGTCCTAATCTCAATATTTTCAGAGTTACACTAATTTGAAGTTGTTAGTAAAATATCTTTTTCCTTTAGCTTTAAGGGTAAAAAATATCACTAATAGATAACGAACTATTCAGAAGTATCATTTCTTTAATTGGATAATTTTCTCAAGCAAAAGATAGTATGTTGTTAATTGCTTTGTACAGAATTTGTTATTCAATTTTTAACTAAAAATTAACACTATTCTTACGCACTTATCACAAAAATTGTTACAAATCTTACGACTTTAGGTACTTGATTCTTTGCAGTTTAATTATGCATCCTGATGTACAGTCTTAAAGAATTTACAAGCGTGGCGTGGTTTTATTTATTTATTTATTTATTTACTTATCTATCTATCTATCTATCTATCTATCTATCTATCTATCTATCTATCTATCTATCTATCTATCTATCTATCTATCTATCTACATATCTACCTACCTATCTACCTACCTATCTACATATCTACCTACCTATCTACCTATCTAATCTATCTATCTAATCTATCTATCTATCTATCTATCTATCTATCTATCTATCTATCTATCTATCTATCTATCTATCTATCTATCTATCTATCTATCTATCTATCTATCTATCTATCTATCTATCTATCTATCTATCTATCTATCTATCTATCCATCCATCCATCCATCCATCCATCCATCCATCCATCCATCCATCCATCCATCTATCTATCTATCTACATATCTACCTACCTATCTACCTATCTAATCTATCTATCTATCTATCTATCTATCTATCTATCTATCTATCTATCTATCTATCTATCTATCTATCTATCTATCTATCTATCTATCTATCTATCTATCTATCTATCTATCTATCTATCTATCTATCTATCTATCTATCTATTTATCTATCTATCTATTTATCTATCTATCTATCTATCTATCTATCTATCTATCTACCTATCTAATCTATCTAATCTATCTATCTATCTACCTACATATCTACCTATCTAATCTATCTATCTAATCTATCTATCTATCTACCTACCTATCTACCTATGTAATCTATCTATCTATCTATCTATCTATCTATCTATCTATCTATCTATCTATCTATCTATCTATCTATCTATCTATCTATCTATCTATCTATCTATCTATCTATCTATCTATCTATCTATCTATCCATCTATCTATCTATCTTGCTAATAATTGTAACATAAAATATAATATATACAGAAAAACTTTAGCTCGCCCCTGAAAGAGTAGAAAAAACATAATTTTATAGTTACAAATCTAAAAAAAAAATCTGTACAAAGCAGCTATGGAATTCACAACACATTTTTAGCTTCAGAATACTAGCTAATTAAAGAAATGATACTCCTGAATAGTTCATTCTTTATCTGTAATATTCTTTTACTCTTAAAGCTAAAGGATAATGTCTGAAGTTTGATTAGTGTAATATGTTAATAGTCAACGATGTATTCAATGGAGGGACAAAGGAACTGGCCACCCTACCGCATACTCCTGGCTTAGAGCCTCATGAGTGATGCCTTGTTGGTGTCACTTATTGGGTTCCAGGCCTGTCTTCGGACAGTTGAGTAAAAAATATATTATTAAAGATCTTTATTTTCTTATTATTTTGCATACAGGTTACAGTAACATTACCCTTATAGTTGCTCAGCAGTTAAAAGTTGAAGTTGGCTCACATTTTCGTGTCTTAGTTTCTCTCGAGTCACCCTTTAGCATAGATAGGCTACATTTATGTAAACAGACGGCTTGCTCTTAACAGTATAAAATATGATTACGAAAAACAGGTCAGGCCTAAAATGGCATCACCTTCTGTCGAAATTTAGGCCACATCGTACAATAAAACTCCAAATTAACAGAAGAAAATGTTGACAGATAAAAAAAAAATGATTGTAAGACCAGTTTTAAAGTAACCAAGTTATTGTTAATCCAGAGCTGGCCAGATGACTAAACTATATGGTGATGGTGATGATGATTATGATGATATCGACTAATATTGATGAATAAACGTTAAATTTTTTCCCGAAAAATATATACTAGACATTACTAATCCTGGAAAATTAAAATCACTTATTGGTCACCCCTCCATTTTTCCCCACATTCGCCTACCAGGTGGCCACCAGAGAGAACTTAATTTATTGTCAAGAGTTCGAATCCCCGTCGTGTCACTTGGGCCACGCACATTATCATCGTGCATGTCGCTACTCTTTTGTTTTCGTGAAACAAAAGAGGAAAGCATTACAATGTGACTGTAAATCTGTCAGCCTGAATGTCTTACACTAACAGAGAATTCACCGTTTAACGATATTGAAGTGCATAAGTTCGTAGCGTAAATAAATACCTACTTGGTTGCTATGGAAACATGGACAGCAAATAAATGAAAGTACAGAAAAAAGCTAGGAAATCATGCACCAATCCAATATATATTGAGTGTATCAGGTCATGCCACAGGGTAGATACAGGATGTACATGATAAAAGCTGCCATTGAAGATACAGGGTGGTTCAGTAAAATCATGCAAAATACGGGGTGCTTGGGCTTAAACGTGTATATTGCTATCGCTTACTGTTTTCCATATGATCTACATTTATTATTTACTTTTTAAATTATTTTCATATAATTTAAATGTGAGATAACAACATACTGTACGTATTGTGGTATTGTATTGTATTGTATTTATTAACATTCCATGGTATTCATACATGCTTACAGCTAGAATATGGAACAAGTCAAAAAATTTAATACTATTATAAAGTCTTAATTTATAGTCACAGTCTAGATGAAATATATACAGAAGAGATTTACAATATAGTCTACTAGTACAACACAAAGTTTTAGTATCAATTTCATGAAGTGTTATTGAATGTCATGAATTCACCTACAGAATGGAAGTCGTGAGAAATTAGGTACTTCTTTAATTTGGCCCTAAATAATTTTATGTTTTGAGTTTCATTTTTTATATCGATAGGGAGGCTATTAAAAATTTTACTGCCATATAACGCACTCCTTTTTGATAGCACGATAGACTTGCCAATGGAGTATGAAAGTCATTTTTGACGTGTATTTATGCTATGAACTGTTGAATTAGTTACAAAGTTTTCATGATTACATACGAGGAAGATTATTAATGAAAAGATATACTGACAAGCCATGGGCATTATTTGTAGTTTTTTGAAAATAGTCCTACACGATTCCCTAGATTTGGCACCTACTATTATTCTAATTACTCTTTTTTGTAATAGAAATATATTGTTACTATCTGTGGAATTTCCCCAGAATATTATTCCAAAACTCATTACCGAGTGGAAGTATGCAAAGTATATTGTTTTTAAGGTATTGATATTTACTATCTAATAGCAAAACAAGCTGATTTTAGTTTGGGGGTTAACTCTTCGATTAATACGAGAGAGTTTTTCGTTCACTCATATCATGTTTTGTGATTTTTCATTCGTACTATTCTGCCCAAGGACAGGTCTTTCAGTGCAAACCTAGCATTAGCTACTCTTTTCTCTTTTCCGCCTTATCTTAATGTTGTCTATCATCTGATATCTTCTTCTGCCCCGAACTCTTCTCCCGTTTACCATTCCTTCCAGTGCATCCTTCAGTAGGCAGTTTCTTCTCAGCCAGTGACCCAACCAATTCCTTTTCCTCTCCCTGGATCAGTTTCAGCATCATTTTCTTCACCCACTCTTTCCAACACAGCTTCATTTCTTATTCTGTCTGACCATTTCACAATCTCCATTCTTGTCCATATCCACATTTCAAATCCTTTTTCTAGTCGTAAAATTCATTTGCAGAACGAAATGTTACATTTGATCATATTTCTGCACATTTAAAGGACAAAACTAAAATTCTTTCAATCATTTATTATCATAATACACTGCTCTCTTAAATTGACTGAGCATATTGGGAATTAAATCAATGGCTTTCCCAAAACAGGCTAAGAAATGTTTAATATCAAACATTTATTATCTAGGTAAGGAAGCAAAAACGAGTAAAATTGTATTAACCTTTTCTTTTTGTTTGAAATATCTCAAAGAATAACCCTCTGAAATTAATGACATTACTTACGGTTCATCCTGTATATCGATTCTATTTATTAGATCCGTTATCTCAAGCTGTTCTCAATGACTACAAAGTTGATTTCAGGACGATACGTTACAAATATCCAAAATCACGCACTACGTTAAACAACGTGACTTCTAGTTCTGTTTACTATTAGTTCGTATCCCGTAACCTTCCTGTAGTCAGTTTCTGAACCCTACACTATTTCCTTTAACAGATAACTATTTTTCCCTCATGGAATGTGCTGTGCAGTATTGTGTAACTTAGACAGCTTCATTTGTTACACCCTGTATACCTCCTCCTCTGTCAGCTGTCAGAATGTTGCAAGTTCCCTTACAGAATTACATCTGTGATCATTTTCACCCCTCGCACTGTAGAGCTATTCTGTCTTTGATGGGTGTTTGTACACCAAACACAGGATGACACTAGAGTTAGGTTTCATGGATAAGTATGTCTGAGTTATATTTTTTTTGTACTTGGGCATCGAAAACTGTTAACTGAGTTCCATGGCATTCGTAAATTTAAACTTGTAGAAGTCTTCAGAACCTTCGCAACAAAGTTCTGTAAATCTTATGTATTGAATATATTACCGTAAAACTAATAATTTATTAGTCTATGAAAAAAATACAGGGTGATTCAGAAGGAATAAATATTTTAGAGGATGATAGTATAGACCAGTGATGTCAAAGCAAGCGCATTTTTCTGACCTTGACGTCGTGCGCGGGCAGCAAGCGATAAGTATGGAAAGAGGAAGGGTTGTGTATATGAATAAGCAACTTGTTGCATTAAGAAAACAGTGGTGCACAAACTTCAAACGGAACGTGAAATTTTATGTCGTTATTTTTATATGGCTTCTTTCTGTTTAATATGATCTATATTGTCTGTAAAACAAAAGTACTAACACTGATTTCTTAATATTGCACTTGTGTTTTAAATCTTAATAACATAATAGAGAGTTAAGAAGGAATATTCACTTAAATTCCATAGTAGTATAATATTATACTGTATTAAGTGGATGAAACACATCATTCTTAAAGAAAGTGATATTCCAAAGAAAGAGATTGAGTATGACATGATAAGTTGGAATTTATATTGATGGTATCTTTAGCCTTACAAAAGTAATCAATAAACTAATCAAAACAATATTACAGTACAAAGCAAAGTTACCTAGGTACTGTATCTGTTTTAAGTGTAACTAATATTCCATAACAAAACTCTTATCGCATTATGCTTTTAAGGTGATATTTGTGAGCAACTTCCTATCATCAGAATATTAAATTATTTTCTCGAAATCTGCTGAAGCTATAGAGCTGACATTTTTACAACACATGGGCACGTATCTTTTGCTTATGATGTAACAGTAGTTGCTTTGTTAATTCTTTTCCTTACAAACAATTTCCATGCGAATATTTTCAAAATTTTCAATACACTATCTTCAGTAATACGTATATACGGTATATTAGATTTACGAAAACATTCTGTAAGGCTACTAAATAAATAGGCCTATACCTGAAAATTTCACTTTTCTATACGAAAAGTTGAGAAAATATTTCTTTTGAATAAAAAAATGAAACTTGCGAAAAATGAGCATTAAAATTAAAACTTACATTCTTATAATGCACTTATACTTCTCAGGCAAATCTAAAAATTAACATGGATACAGTTTTAATAAGTTCTCTTCCCTTTATCTATTGAATCAGTGCTGGCCATCCCTGAATATAGCTCGACCAAGCGGCATATACCACCTCTTTCGTCTGTCTCTTTCCTTTCCGCTATAAAGCGCTCAGGCTCTCCTGGGCTCTAAAGCGCGCGCTTGCTCCTGTGGGCCTCAATTGACATGCCTGGTATAGACTATTGTGATAAAAAAAGGTTCATATAAACATGTGTTCAATTTTGAATGGGTGTGGAGATACAGCTGTTTGAATATTACCCATAACAAGCGTTGCAAGTGGCAAGAAAGGAAGACAAAAGACGTCTTAATGATTGCATTTATTCCTTATTCACATGATATTAATACTCCTGCTTTGTTGACAACAGTGTGCTGCTCTTCTGGGGTCGTCCTCTTATTTGATCAAGGCAGCACTATTCATAATGCGAGCGACCAATTCATCTCTTGTGTTCACTTTGTTTTTGTAAATTACACTTTTCGTCCAATCCAACAGACAATAATCGACAGGAGTAAAGTCTGGGGACCTTGGTGGGCAATTTATGTGACCACCGCGACCGATCCAACGTGCAGGGAATGTGAGATTTAATGTCACCTGACGGTTAAAATTTACAGGAGCTCCGTCATGTTGGAAGAACATGCTCATCCCTGTAGCAAAGGGAACTACAAACAGTTGTTTTACACCCGTTATAGTGCTGGCCTCAGACAATCTCAGAAGAGCGACACGGACTATTTCTTTCTTCGTATATATATTTGTATTTTCTTTATATTATTTGTAACGTTTGATATGCGTAACATTGAAACAGCTGTATTTCCAAACCCATTGAAAATATGACACATGTTTATGTGAACTTTTTTACTCACGTCAGAATAGTCCATACTACCACCCTCTAAAATATTCACTAATATTCTGAATCACCTTGTATATTATTGAAAATTGGACACATGTTTCTATGGACTTTTTTACCTACGTCAGAATAGTCTATACTACCATCCTCTAAAATATTGACTATTTCTTCTCAATCACCCTGTATATTATTGAAAATTGGACACATGTTTCTATGAACTTTTTTACTCACTTCAGAATAGTCCATACTACCATCCTCTAAAATATTTACTATTTCTTCTGAAATGCCCTGTATATTATTGAAAATTGGACACATGTTTCTATGAACTTTTTTACTCACTTCAGAATAGTCCATACTACCATCCTCTAAAATATTTACTATTTCTTCTGAAACGCCCTGTATATTATTGAAAATTGGATACATGTTTCTATGGACTATTTTTACCTATGTTAGACTAGTCCATACTACCATCCTCTAAAATATTGACTATTTCTTCTTAATCACCCTGTACATTATTGAAAATTGGACACATGTTTATATGGACTTTTTTTACCTACGTTAGAATAGTCCATACTACAATACTCTAAAATATTTACTATTTCTTCTGAAACGCCCTATATATTATTAAAAATTGGACTTATGTTTATATGAACTTTTTTACCCCCGTCAGAATAGTCCATACTGTCACCCTCTAAAATATTTACTACTTCTTCTGAATCGCCCTGTATATTATTGAAAATTGGACAATTCATGTCAGAATAGTCTATACTACCACTCTCTAAAATATGTACTATTTCTTCTTAATCACTCTGTATGTTATTGAAAATTGGACACATTTTTATATGGACTTTTTTTACCTATGTTAGAATAGTCCATACTACCATACTCTAAAATATTGACTATTTCTTCTGAATCACCCTGTATATTATTGAAAATTGGACACGTGTTTCTATGGACTTTTTTACCTATGTTAGAATAGTCCATACTACCATCCTCTAAAATATTTACTATTTCTTCTGAAACGCCCTGTATATTATTGAAAATTGGACACATGTTTCTATGAACTTTTTTATTCATGTCAGAATAGTCTATACTACCACTCTAAAATATATACTATTTCTTCTTAATCACCCTGTATATTATTTAAAATTGGACACATGTTTATATGAACTTTTTTACCCCCGTCAGAATAGTCCATACTATCACCCTCTAAAATATTTACTACTTCTTCTGAATCGCCCTGTATATTATTGAAAATTGGACACATGTTTATTTGGGCTTTTTTACCCATGTCAGAAGAGTCCATACTATCACCCTCTAAAATATTTACTATTTCTTCTTAATCATCCTGTTTTATTGAAAATTGGACACATTTTATATGAACTTTTTTATTCATGTCAGAATAGTCTATACTACCACTCTCTAAAATATGTAGTATTTCTTCTTAATCACCCTGTATGTTATTGAAAATTGGACACATGTTTATATGAACGTTTTTACTCATGTCAGAATAGTCTATACTACCACTCTCTAAAATATGTACTATTTCTTCTTAATCACTCTATATGTTATTGAAAATTGGACACATGTTTATATGAACTTTTTTTACTCACGTCAAAATAGTCCATACTACCACCGTCTAAAATATTCACCAATATTCTGAATCACCCTGTATATTGTTCAATGTCATTTTATTTATCTTGTGTAAGAGCAAGGTTATAAAAATGTCATTAGAGGTGACAGCAACGAAATTTGTTTCAAATAAAGAGTCGTTAATTTTGTAGTAAAAGAGATTGTATTTCATTTGTTATAATTCTAGGGTTAAATTTGCTCCCAGTTGCTGAATATGGACAAAATCCACACAGTAGTTCAGAATACTTTTGTAAGCAACTGTGATAGAATACGATATCACCCTTTCGGTAACATGTTAAAAAGTGTAAATTTCTATGGAAATTTCGATTTACGTTTCTTGAGCATCACGATCTATTTTTTTTATCCATACTTCATGAAGGTCAACTGAGAAAAAGAAACCACACTCGCAATGCTTATGTATGTCCACGGGAGTCGAAAAGTAATCCTCAGGATTGTGGCCAAATTTATTTCGGCTATGCTTTAAGACTGTTAATAAAATGACTTGAGATTTTTATGGTAAACATAAGGAATAATAAATTTTCTCAAGATACGGAGTTTGTCGAAAACTGTGAAGTGCCAAGTTTTGTAAAAATACATCCGGTGGGAGCTGATTTGCACTTACTAACAGACTTGAAGTGACTTTCCCAGACCCGTAAAAACTGCCATCGCCCACGAGGTATGATTATAACCACAGAAGAAAAAAAATTCAATTATCAGCCTTTGACAAAACACCTGTGTGAAGAGGAGATTGACGCAACAATTGTGAGGCGGAAAAACCTCGGGTCAATGTGAATTCATTGACATTGTCAACCTGTGGTCTGCGGACCACATCCGGTCCTATCACAGCTAGTAACTGAAGAAAATTACCTCAATCTTCCGATACGTTTAAATTAGCTGATGGGAGGGAACTTTTGGCTTTCACGGCCGCCTAGAATAGGTGCCGATGTTTATTTTCGCCTTTCAAGTGTTTTTGTGGTTCACTTGTTTCTTAACAAAAATAAGTGAGAGCTATTTATTGTGGTTTATAGCCCACAACTTGATCTGTAATTTTGTCTTAGTGAATTTAACCCTTAAGTGCCAAGTATCGACATCTTGTAATGTTTTGCCACACACATAGCACTACTTAATATTTTTATGTATAGAAGGACAGTTTTAACATATGAAAGTAACTCTTCGGTATATTGTAGGGTCTATCACTACTAAAACTACAATAACTTCCATCACCACTAATATAGTCCCGTCGCTCTAATTTCCGGCAGCCAATCACGTTGCAGGTCGGCTACATTTAAACGTGTGCGTCTTGTGATTCGCTGATGAAGATGTAAAGCATTTCCTAAGGCTGGATAAATACTTAATACAATCGCCCGCCATTTTGGCTCTTTCGTTGGCGTTCGCAGAAAGCACACGAAGACGTTATTTGCCGCTCAATTATTTTCTCAATTACAGTGCGTTTGATTTATTATCATAGGAGCTACGACATGATAATGTTTAACGGTGTGGCAAATAGATCCCTCGTCTGGTAGCTCGGCAACGAAAGAACAAAAATGGCGAACGATACTACCTACCTAGACTTTATAGAGCCTTCACTTCCTAAGACGTAAGCAAAGAGGAGGTGTCACTCCGGGAATAACAGCGTCGCGACTATAGAACTACCACCACTACGGCCAGGGGCGTACACAAGGGAGAGTTACTGGGTTTGAACCCCGCCCTGTGAACTTGAAAAAAAAACACATTTAGATTTGAGTATTTTTAATCCATAATCGTTTTCACTTCTCTAATTTTTCACTGTCAGAGTAACAAAATCTACATCGACATAAGGCATAGTACTCCTAACGCTCCTTCAGTATAGTCCCTGTGCTTGGTACCGTGGCACATTCGAATTATAACAATGCTATCTTTATTACAGAGACCTACCGCCGACATAAATAAATAAAATGAAGCCGACACAATATGAAATTTAACTTGTTGTGAAACATATTAAAAGGTTGTTTTGACAGTTCTGCAGTGCAAATCTCAAGTATTGTGCATTGTCGATTTTAAATTCATTTTAAGAGCGGTATTCACCCGTTCGTTAGAGTTCTGATTTTATTGTGAAACGTTCGTTCCGTTTTGTGCATTTGACAGTAGATATTTTTAATAATAATAATAATAATAATAATAATAATAATACCGTAATATAGTAATAATACACAAAATTTAAAATTCTGATAATGTAAATTGTAAGTAATTTTGATAATGACCCTTAACTTGGCAAAACTTCATTTCTCACACTTGTTTATTAAACCGTGTCGGACCGTAAAGAAAACAACTATCGCAATGTCCATATTTCATATATTGTACAATATTATAGTATTGTGAAATTTAATTTTCCTTCCATTTTTTTTCTATTGTTCTATTAAAATTATAGCATATAGCCTATTAACCTATTGTATGATATAGGATACTAGTGGCTTGTGCAGCAAATACTGCTGCAAACTAAGTTCGTTAGACGTTCAAATAAAAATTTTTCAGATTTATTTTCAATGAAGAATACTTGTCTTTTTGATAGTTATTTGCTTCCATAATAATGAAACATACTCCCTCTGAATGGATTTTTTTAGGCCAAATACTTTTTCTTGAACCTATCCAACTTCAGTTTTTGAGTTTCAACGCGAAAACGCAAGTATCGATGTCAGGACGATAGCAGTAGCTATTTCAGGTCATTGTGGATTGTAGGCGAAAGTTAAAAAAATGTCAGGTTCGCTAAGCTTTCGAACAATAGCATTTTCGTATAGCTGCTGCATGTAGAACTTGAAATGTAGAGCGTAAAATCATTTTATCCTACTAAGAGATCTTGCTGAAATGATCTGGAAATTACAAAATTTTCTAGGCCTCTTATTTTATCAGTAAGTAATACCTTTTGATCTTTCCTTAGGAACTGTAATTTTTGCGCTCTCTCGAGCCAATACTGAAGACAATGACACATATCAATATCTACACTACACCGCCATTAAGTATATGAAAAAGACCCAACCCCACTGGGTTAATAAGTATAAAAATATTTGATTTTTAATAACAATATTATTATCTTACTTAAGTTTTGTAGTTATATATAGCAGCCACTCAGTAAATTACAGAAATGAAGATCAAAATTAAGATATTCTCTACATTTACTTACATAACCACAAAACGTTTCACTTTCATGTCATCAATATAGCATCAATATTATGTACAATTAATGAAAAATAGATGCATCATGATATTAACTATAAGAATATTTAATTTCTAATGGTAATAATGTCATCAAACCACCTCAAGTTTCGTAGATTTGAATATCCAATACACAGCTGTACTCAGAAAATTATACACTGCAGAATCAGTTTTTAATAACAAATTGAATTGAGCTGTAAATATGTCGGCAATCCTGCAGGTCATGGCCTTCATGTAATAGCCTATTGTTTATTGTAGTGTGTGTTTTGTTCTGAAATTCAATCGAATAAAATTAGTTCTCAAAACTGACAACAGATAGATTTTGGAAAATAGGAAAATTATGTAGGAAAATTGACATTTCACTGAAAACTACTACTTTTCCGAAAAACTTTGGATCTCAGGCATGAAAATGAGGGGTCACTCATTAAAATCCGTTCAACCGTTTTCCCTTAATTTCCATTACCAGTTCAAATTATATATATATATATATATATATATATATATATATATATATATATATATAGATACACAAAATTTAAAATTCCGATAATGTAAGTTGTAAGCAATTTTAATAATGACCCTTAACTTGGCAAAACTTCATTTCTCACACTAGTTTATTAAACCGTGTCGGACCGTAAAGAAAACAACTATCGCAATGTCCATATTTTATATGTTGTACATTATTATAGTATTGTGAAATGTTTGTTAAATTTTAATTTTCCTACCAATTTTTTTTGTATTCTATTAAAATTATAGCATATATAACCTATTAACCTGTTGTATCCTATAGGATACTTTGTCAATTTAAGGGTTAATTAAAATTAAGATGTCTTCATCATTAAAACTGTGTGTTCATTTCTTCGCTCCTACATCATATTATAACAGCAAGGGCACGTAAATTACATATGATATAAGTAAGATAAGAAGTCAAAACTAGGCCTGTCTTTTGAAACTGAAAATGTACTGTAAAGTGGGGTAAACGTGGCCACAAAACAAAAAAAAATTTAACCATAACATCAGCCCTATTTTTGATTTACAATAATAAAAAAAACAGTACCTAAGAAACGGTGGGGAAAAAAAAAGAAAACTTTAAACATACTGTATATTGCATCTGATTGTTATAATTTTTTGTGCTCAAGTTTACCCCAGTTTACGGTAACTAAATTAGGTCATTTCAGAGGAAATATGGAGGGAGTATGACACACGTATCTTCATTGAAAAAATCTTACCCCCACCCAAGCAAAAACTGAAATGCTTCCCCTGTTTGTGCACCAAGTTCATTTCTCCCAGTTCATTCCGTCGTTTACTACACAATCCCAGCCTCTATAGCTTCATAAAGATGAACATCGTGTCCATGGCAACGACTAGGTTGATTTGTATCATACAAACATGTCACGAGCGCACTAGCGCCGCCCGACCGGAAGCGGCGACTCCCTGCAATTTATAACTCACTTGCATCTGTCTGTTACTATCATCGTTGGTTACTATGGCAATAAGCTTCAACAGCTGAAGGCGGAGGAGCGATCTTGCAATTCGGCTGCAGTCTGTACCCGACGTGTTTATTGATTGATTTTCTTCTCTGCATGACGTTATGTGCCGAGTCACGGCGCAGAATGAGGTCTGACGTAACAGGGCATTCAGATTTTAATTATTAGCTGACCCACCGCTTCAAAATGGCCGCCGAAGTGACGGGGGAGTGCTGTACCTGCGGAATTCATAATGCTTCAGTGATGGAAAACGTTAGTGGGCGTTTCTCATCTGACCAGCTTGCTGTTTTGGGAGGCAAGATGAAAAACCAATTGAGACCGCATCTGTGGCTACATGTTATTTTTATTCTCCCACTTACTTACTTACTCACTTACTTACTTAATGGCTTTTAAGGAGCCCGGAGGTTCATTGCCGCCCTCACATAAGCCCGCCATTGGTCCCTATCCTGTGCAAGATTAATCCAGTCTCCATCATCATATCCCATCTCCCTCAAATCCATTTTAATATTATCCTCCCATCTACGTCTCTGCCTCGCTAAAGGTCTTTTTCCCCTCCGGCCTCCCAACTAACACTCTATATGCATTTCTGGATTCGCCCATACGTGCTACATGCCCTGCCCATCTCAAACGTCTGGATTTAATGTTCCTAATTATGTCAGGTGAAGAATACAATGCGTGCAGTTCTGCGTTGTGTAACTTTCTCCATTCTCCTGTAACTTCATCCCTCTTAGCCCCAAATATTTTCCTAAGCAACTTATTCTCAAACACCCTTAACCTATGTTCCTGTCTCAAAGTGAGAGTCCAAGTTTCACAGCCATACAGAACAACCGGTAATATAACTGTTTTATAAATTCTAACTTTCAGATTTTTGAACAGCAGACTGGATAATAAAAGCTTCTGAACCGAATAATAACAGGCATTTCCCATATTTATTCTGTGTTTAATTTCATTTATATTTGTTATTGTTGCTCCAAGATATTTGAACTTCTCCACCTTTTCAAAAGATAAATTTCCAATCTTTATATTTCAATTTCGTACAATATTCTGGTCACGAGACATAATCATATACTTTGTCTTTTCTGGATTTACTTCCAAACCTATCTCTTTACTTGCTTCCAGTAAAATTCCCGTGTTTTCCCTAATCGTTTGTGGATTTTCTCCTAACATATTCACGTCATCCGCATAGACAAGCAGCTGATGTAACCCGTTCAATTCCAAACCCTCTTTGTTATCCTGGACTTTCCTAATGGCATACTCTAGAGCAAAGTTAAAAAGTAAAGGTGATAGTGCATCTCCTTGCTTTAGCCCGCAGTGAATTGGAAACGCATCTGACAGAAACTGACCTATACGGACTCTGCTGTACGTTTCACTGAGACACATTTTATTCTCCCACATTGTTAATAATATTAGAACAAGTCAGTACTTATAGAAATTTTGGCCTCTCGAGCGCAATTACGAAAGCCGTCCAGAAAGTAGGGTCCCCTAGGGCCGTTTACAGAAAGAAAACACAGTTCCATAAAACGATTTATTGGAAGAGATATAGCAATTGCTGAACTATTTTTCAACATTTCGCCCACCGGAATTGAGACATTTTTCATATCGTGGAATCAACTTTTGTATATAGCTACACCACGAACTCTACATTAAATATTATCTCTACTAGCTCCTCTGTAGATTACTGCTGTGTGGAGAGAGCAAATGCGAGAAAACGCCCATCGGAATATACAGAAAAGTTAGTATTATTTACATTTTGTTAACTGAGATTTGTAAATGATACGAAAAATAATTTTGAAATGTAAAAGAAAAAAAGTAAATAATTCAATCATTCATAGTTTTTACCCAATGGCAGGTCTTTCACTACAGACCCAGCATTCTCCTATCTTCCTTATTTTCTGCCTTCCTCATAGTCTCCTCATATGATCCATATATCTTAATGTCGTCTATCATCTGATATCTTCTTCTGCCCCGAACTCTTCTCCCGTTCACCATTCCTTCCAGTGCATCCTTCAGTAGACAGTTTCTTCTCAGCCAGTGACCCAACCAATTCCTTTTCCTCTTCCTGATCAGTTTCAGCATCATTCTTTCTTCACCCACTCTTCCCAACACAGCTTCATGTCTTATTCTGTCTGTCCATTTCACACGCTCCATTCTTCTCCATATCCACATTTCAAATGCTTCTATTCGCTTCTCTTCACTTTGTCGTAATGTCCATATTTCTGCCACCAAACAATGCCACACTCTACACAAAGCACTTCACTAGTCTCTTCCTTAGTTCTTTCTCCAGAGGTCCGCAGAAGATGCTCCTTTTTCTATTAAAAGCTTCCTTTGCCATTGCTATCCTCCTTTTGACTTCCTGGCAGCAGCTCATGTTACTGCTTATAGTACACCCCAAGTATTTGAAGCTGTCCACTTGCTCTACTGCCTCATTTAGAATTCGCACCTTTACCTTCTTTATTTTGCTTCCTATAACCATGGTCTTCGTCTTGTTTGCATTTATCTTCATCCCATACTGCTCACAGCTGTCATTTAGCTCCAGTAGCATATCCCTTAGTATCATCTCTTCTGTTAACAACGCCATATCATCAGCAAATCTTATGTAGCTACTTTTTGTTTCTCCTACTATCACAAGTCCCATGTTCTGAAAAGAGTTCTTCAGTAAATCCTCCAAGTAGGCTGGTGAAAAGGGCATCCTTGTCGTACTACTTTCCCTATTACAGTAATAATAATCCCTTTTCGCAGACGAAAAATTCCCTATTTCCAAATGTTTTGTAGGGCACCCTGTATTTTCTGTTTAATTTTCGCTCGGTTTTACTGACCAGTCCGTAAATGAATGATGAATTTCGACTATGATTAACTTCTCTAGTTGAAAAGCGATGTTAAATAAAATACAGATGCTACTTTAGTGTTTGCAAAAGATTGGGCGCAGAATGTTAAAAGTTATGTTTTATTTAACGACGCTCGCAACTACAGAGGTTATATCAGCGTCGCCGGATGTGCTGGAATTTTGTCCCTCAGGAGTTCTTTTACATGCCAGTAAATCTACTGACATGAGCCTGTCGCATTTAAGCACACTTAAATGCCATCGACCTAGCCCGGGATCGAACCCGCAACCTTGGGCATAGAAGGCCAGCGGTATACCAACTCGCAAACCAGGTCGACTTGGGTGCAGAATAAATGACAGTGGTGGACAGTAAACCAATATTCTTTTGAGGAGATTAACTCCGTACGTAGATGAAATTATTGGGGATCATCAGTGCGGTTTTCGGCGTAATAGATCAACTATTGATCAGATTTTTTGTATTCGACAGATAATGGAGAAAAAATGGGAGTATAAGGGTACAGTACATCAGTTATTCATAGATTTCAAAAAGGCATATGACTCGGTTAAGAGGGAAGTATTATATGATATTCTTATTGAATTTGGTATTCCCAAGAAATTAGTTCGATTAATTAAAATGTGTCTTAGTGAAACGTACAGCAGAGTCCGTATAGGTCAGTTTCTGTCAGATGCTTTTCCAATCACTGCGGGCTAAAGCAGGGAGATGCACTATCACTTTTACTTTTTAACTTCGCTTTAGAATATGCCATTAGGAAAGTTCAGGATAACAGGCAGGGTTTGGAATTGAACGGGCTACATCAGCTTCTTGTCTATGCGGATGACGTGAATATGTTAGGAGAAAATACACAAACGGTTAGGGAAAACACGGAAATTTTACTTGAAGCAAGTAAAGCGATCGGTTTGGAAGTAAATCCCGAAAAGACAAAGTATATGATTACGTCTCGTGACGGGAATATTGTACGAAATGGAAATATAAATATTGGAGATTTATCCTTCGAAGAGGTGGAAAAATTCAAATATCTTGGAGCAACAGTAACAAATATAAATGACACTCGGGAGGAAATTAAACGCAGAATAAATATGGGAAATGCGTGTTATTATTCGGTTGAGAAGCTCTTATCATCCAGTCTGCTCTCCAAAAATCTGAAAGTTAGAATTTATAAAACAGTTATATTACCGGTTCTTCTATATGGCTGTGAAACTTGGACTCTCACTCTGAGAGAGGAACATAGGTTAAGGGTGTTTGAGAATAAGGTGCTTAGGAAAATATTTGGGGCTAAGCGGGATGAAGTTACAGGAGAATGGAGAAAGTTACACAACACAGAACTGCACGCATTGTATTCTTCACCTGACATAATTAGGAACTTAAAATCCAGACGTTTGAGATGGGCAGGGCATGTAGCACGTATGGGCGAATCCAGAAATGCATATAGAGTGTTAGTTGGGAGACCGGAGGGAAAAAGACCTTTAGGGAGGCCGAGACGTAGATGGGAGGATAATATTAAAATGGATTTGAGGGAGGTGGGATATGATGATAGAGACTGGATTAATCTTGCTCAGGATAGGGACCAATGGCGGGCTTATGTGAGGGCGGCAATGAACCTTCGGGTTCCTTAAAAGCCATTTGTAAGTAAGTAAGTAAGTTAAGGTGGACAGTAAACTAAACATAGGAATGTCGTTGATGATCTAATAGGATACCAATTCGATAATAAAGTGTGTCTGTTCGTCATAACGCCGGTTCTCGCTCCGTTAAAGCACTGGTGTGTTTTGGACTGGTAACTCGCTTGTGGCACATCCTGCAGTTCCCTCAGCGGCCGGCTAACAAGCGCCGCTGTTATTTTAAGGGAATGTGACTCGCCTGAGTGCGAGAAGGACCTAAGGCCAACTGCCACGCTGTGCGATCTCGCTCTGTACAGGGACCGCGGTTCTATCTGGCGCTTTCGTGAAGTAGCCTATCTCAAGGTAGGCACATCCCGATGCATGTAGTATTTTTTAGGTTTTGGACCGATGTAACGGGGAGTAATTTTAAAGGAAGAGGAGTCGTTCCCGATGGTCTAGCGGACTCTGTGTTTATCTTTGGGTTCTTAGTTGACGTGAAGGAAATAATATTGAGATTTCTGTGTCGTCCTGTAGAGGGCCACAAACTTACCTGCCAACTACTAGTAAAACTACCACTATTATCATTATCATTATCATTATCATTATCATTATTATTATTATTATTATTATTATTATTATTATTACTACTGCAGCTGGCTACGGACTGGAAGGTCCGTGGTTCGATCCCAGGTGGTGACAGGATTTTTTTCTCGTTGCCAAACTTTCAGAACGGCCCCGAGGTTCACTCAGCCTCCTATAAAATTGAGTACCGGGTCTTTCCCGGGGGTAAAGGCGGTCAGAGCGTGGTGCCGACCACACCACCTCATTCTAGTGCCGAGGTAAAGAAAGCATGAGGCTCTACCTCCATGCCCCACAAGTGCCTTCATGGCATGTTACGGGGATACCTTTACTATTACTACTACTACTACTGTTACTAATAATAATAATAATAATAATAATAATAATAATAATAATAATAAGAATAATAATAATAATAACAACAATAATAACTAGGGACTTTTTTCTGTCTCAGGGCATAAGAAAATAACATTAGTTCTTCATAGAGTATATCGGTGTGACGTCATGTTGGCGTTCTATTCATGTTTGAAAACTAAACTTCGAAGATTAATGAAAGTGTTGTCAGGTTGGTAATTACGATGACCTTTCCTACAATTTAAATTATTTACTCATTTATTTCAATGATTTATTTTTACTGGTAATGGCAGAGTTACGGCCATAAGGCCTTCTCTTCCACTCAACCAGTATAAAAATACATAGTAAGTATAAAATACCGTTAATACAGAAAGTAATGGAATAATAATAATAATAATAATAATAATACTAATAAAAATAATAATAATCACTTACTGGCATTCAAGGAACCCGGAGGTTCATTGCCGCCCTCACATAAGCCCGCCATTGGTCCCTATCCTGTGCAAGATTAATCCAGTCTCCATCATCATATCCCATCTCCCTCAAATCCAGTTTAATATTATCCTCCCATCTATGTCTCGGCCTCGCTAAAGGTCTTTTTCCCTCCGGCCTCCCAACTAACACTCTATATGCATTTCTGGATTCGCCCATACGTGCTACATGCCCTGCCCATCTCAAACGTCTGGATTTAATGTTCCTAATTATGTCAGGTGAAGAATACAATGCGTGCAGTTCTGTGTTGTGTAACTTTCTCCATTCTCCTGTAACTTCATCCCGCTTATCCCCAAATATTTTCCCAAGCACCTTATTCTCAAACACCCTTAACCTATATTCCTCTCTCAAAGTGAGAGTCCAAGTTTCACAACCACAAAAGAACAACCGGTAATATAACTGTTTTATAAATTCTAACTTTCAGATTTTTTTGACAGCAGACTGGATGATAAAAACTTCTCAACCGAATAATAACAGGCATTTCCCATACTTAATCTGTCTTTAATTTCTTACTTACTGTTGCTCCCAGGTATTTGAATGTTTCCACCTCTTCAAAAGATAAATTTTCAAATTTTATATTTCCATTTCGTACAATATTCTGATCACGAGACATAATCATATATTTTGTCTTTTCGGGATATGCCATTAGGAAAGTCCAGGATAACAGACAGGGTTTGGAATTGAACGGGTTACATCAGCTGCTTGTCTATGCGGATGACGTGAATATGTTAGGAGAAAATCCACAAACGATTAGGGAAAACACGGGAATTTTACTTGAAGCAAGTAAAGCGATAGGTTTGGAAGTAAATCCCGAAAAGACGAAGTATATGATTATGTCTCGTGACCAGAATATTGTACGAAATGGAAATATAAAAATTGGAAATTTATCCTTTGAAGAGGTAGAAAAATTCAAATATCTTGGAGCAACAGTAAGAAATATAAATGACACTCGGGAGGAAATTAAACGCAGAATAAATATGGGAAATGCCTGTTATTATTCGGTTGAGAAGCTTTTGTCATCCAGTCTGCTGTCAAAAAATCTGAAAGTTAGAATTTAAAAAACAGTTATATTACCGGTTGTTCTGTATGGTTGTGAAACTTGGACTCTCACTTTGAGAGAGGAACAGAGGTTAAGGATGTTTGAGAATAAGGTGCTTGGGGCTAGGAGAGATGGAGAATGGAGAAAGTTACACAACACAGAACTGCACGCATTGTATTCTTCACCTGACATAATTAGGAACATTAAATGCAGACGTTTGAGATGGGCAGGGCATGTAGTACGTATGGGGTGTATGCAGAAATGCATGTAGTATTTTCTATAACATGCAAACAGTGCACGAAAAAATATTAACAAAACACAAATTCTACTCTTTGATTTACTTTACAGACTAAAAGGGATATGCTAGAAAATACGGTTTCTGATCAAACATAAGACACACACATCAGCATCTTCTGAAAATAATATCTATTTAAAGGACTCGAATGCACGTACTTCAGTAGAAATACGCAAATATGTATTTTATTTCCATTTTTCTTTGCGTAGCAGAAATGACTGTGTAAAGATCAGTGCCTACGTACAAACGTAAAATTCTAAGAACATTTCAACCAATACCCACTGGATCGTTGTCACAGCACGAGAGATTCAATAAAGGATTCTGTCAATGTAAACCACAGATTACGCCGCTCACTTGTTTCAGACTTCATTGCACGGAGAACTAGTTACTATAGCAACACAAATAAAGCAGAATGGCATCCTTTTCAATTGGTAGATACTATCTGGAAGTTTATAGTCCGTTTATAGCTTAAAGCGAAGGTGGATGGCTATGGGCAGGCGACAGTTGTCTATTTAACGACTCTGTTCAATTATAGAGGCTATTCAGAGTAGAGCAATGGAATGAGAGGGTCCAATGACGTTTGTCAGGTGGAATCCACGAGTATTTAGCGAGGATGAGGTTGGTTTCCAGTTGCTATGGAAAGTGGAACCTTTTCTTTTTACGTTTCGAAAGAAATTGTAACAAAAATTACATCGCCGCTGCATCTATGCTACCCGCAATGCATTCATTACTCACTTACTTACTTACTGGCTTTTAAGGAACCCGGAGGTTCATTGCCACCCTCACATAAGCCCGCCATTGGTCCCTATCCTGAGCAAGATTAATCCAGTCTCTACCATCATATCCCACCTCCCTCAAATCCATTTTAATATTATCTTCCCATCTACGTCTCAGCCTCCCTTAAGGTCTTTTGCCCTCAAGCCTCCCAACTAACACTCTATATGCATTTCTGGATTCGCCCATACGTGCTACATGCCCTGCCCATCTCAAACGTCTGGATTTAATGTTCCTAATTATGTCAGGTGAAGAATACAATGCGTGCAGTTCTGTGTTGTGTAACTTTCTCCATTCTCCTGAAACTTCTTCCCTCTTAGCCCCAAATATTTTCCTAAGCACCTTATTCTCAAACACCCTTAATCTCTGTTCCTCTCTCAAAGTGAGAGTCCAAGTTTCACAACCATACAGAACAACCGGTAATATAACTGTTTTATAAATTCTAACTTTCAGATTTTTTGACAGCAGACTAGATGACAAAAGCTTCTCAACCGAATAATAACAGGCATTTCCCATATTTATTCTGCGTTTAATTTCCTCCCGAGTGTCATTTATGTTTGATACTGTTGCTCCAAGATATTTGAATTTTGCCACCTCTTCGAAGGATAAATCTCCAATTTTTATAGTTCCATTTCGTACTATATTCTGGTCACGAGACATAATCATATACTTTGTCTTTTCGGGATTTACTTCCAACCCTATCTCTTTACTTGCTTCCAGTAAAATTCCCGTGTTTTCCCTAATCGTTTGTGGATTTTCTCCTAACATATTCACGTCATCCGCATAGACAAGCAGCTGATGTAACCCGTTCAATTCCAGACCCTCTCTGTTATCCTGGACTTTCCTAATGGCATACTCTAGAGCAAAGTTAAAAAGTGAAGGTGATAGTGCATCTCCTTGCTTTAGCCCGCAGTGAATTGGAAAAGTATCAGATAGAAACTGACCTATACGGACTCTGCTGTAAGTTTGACTAAGACACATTTTAATTAATCGAACTAGTTTCTTGGGAATGCATTACTTAAAGAATTTAATTTATTCATTGCCCAGATTGCGTTTTTATTACAGTATCGATCAAATGAACTTATACTTATTGTATTGGTGGATTCGTCCTCATTTGTTTTTATATTTTTTGAGGTTATGTGGATCACAGCATTTCCTGAAAGAAACCGCCCAACCATCCGGGATGTGGTCTCTTTATATAGGCAGTTTTAACAATAACGATGACGTATTAATAAATGAATAACGTATTTTGATGCTTCTTTATTTCAGTTATGTATATCTTTGTACAAGGGGGCCGTGTTAAAAACAGTTGCTGTAGATTTGTGATTTCGATATCAGATGGCCTTGGAAAAGTTACATGTGAAACGTTTCTTTAACGTGTAAAAGGTTAAATAATATTAAACTTAATTTCATTTTAATCAAATTGTATTATTCTTTTACAAATGGGGTAATTAAATATGGGCAGTATAAAGACAGAAATAGTTAATTTAACATAGTATAATAATTCTAAAGTACTTAACTGTGGTATTAATTTCTAAATGAATTCAATTCTCTGTAATGACATGTTATTATTCATTACATTTTCAAACAACTCATTGGCGTCGTATTGATGTGTGAATCGTTTCGACTATCAATTGCATTGTTGTCTGCAGACTAGGCCTCCTGGAGTGGGGAAGCGATTATGAAGTAGTTAACGAGAAGGCTGCGCCTTGTTAAATTTAAATGCGGGGAGTATGAAGACAGAAATGAAAAGAAATATCAAACTTTCATTTCAAATTCCAAACATCCTTACAAACCTAACCATGCTTACAATAACAATCACGAACAGTATAACGTTTCTTGCATTTACAGTGATACAATGAATGCGATGTCATGTTTTTGTTACATTGTTTTGTGCATATTTCTTGCGTCTTAGCAGGTAATATATATTTTGTGATTGACGCATGCGCAAATCGTTTCTACGATACGGGATAATCGAAGTGTTTTATTTGACTGCGGACAATGAAAAGGGTGGAAGGGTTTTAATCTGTTTTCGTTGTCTGATATGCATTTTTTTTAAGTTACAGTGTCTCCTGTAACATATATAGCTAGAAACACAAAATAAGAAACTTTTCTCGATGATTTTTTGTCTCCTTCAATTTCCTCAAAAACATTGAAATGGGTGACAGTGGAACACGATCCCTGAGTGACTGGGATGAAGGAAGCCCTATGCAGCAGGTATGGACAAAGGGCAGCAGAGTGGGGTTGTTTGTTTGCCAGCATTCTGAGCCCTCCACATTTCAGACTGTCAGCAGTATCTCCCGCTCCATCTGAGCCTGGCCGATCCTCTTGTTCTCGTAGCAAAGCTCACCAGCAGGTCGTCTTACTTAAACCGTTATTTCAGGCATAGTAATTGAATTTCGGCGCCGACCTCTGTAATGTTGAATGGAATGCTACTACTACTATTTATTTATTTATTTATTTATTTATTTATTTATTTATTCTGACAGGATTAAGGCCATAAGGTCTTCTCTTCCATATGTATTTATTTATTTATTTATTTATTTATTTATTTATTTATTTATTTATTTATTTATTTATTTATTTATTTATTTAATTTGACAGGATTAAAGCCTTAAGGTTTTCTCTTCGATATTTATTTTTTGTTTATTTATTTATTTATTTATTTAATCTGACAGGATTAAGGCCATAAGGCCTTCTCTTCCATATTTATTTATTTATTTATTTAATTTGACAGGATTAAAGCCATAAGGCCTTCTCTTCCATATTTATTTATTTATTTATTTAATCTGACAGGAATAAGGCCATAAGGCCTTCTCTTCCATATTTATTTATTTATTTATTTATTTATTTATTCTGACAGGATTAAGGCCATAAGGTCTTCTCTTCCATATGTATTTATTTATTTATTTATTTAATTTGACAGGATTAAAGCCCTAAGGTTTTCTCTTCGATATTTATTTTTTGTTTATTTATTTATTTATTTAATCTGACAGGATTAAGGCCATAAGGCCTTCTCTTCCTTATTTATTTATTTATTTAATCTGACAGGATTAAGGCCATAAGGCCTTCTCTTCCGTATTTATTTATTTATTTATTTATTTATTTATTTATTTATTTATTCTGACAGGATTAAGGCCATAAGGTCTTCTCTTCCATATGTATTTATTTATTTATTTATTTATTTATTTAATTTAATTTGACAGGATTAAAGCCCTAAGGTTTTCTCTTCGATATTTATTTTTTGTTTATTTATTTATTTATTTAATCTGACAGGATTAAGGCCATAAAGCCTTCTCTTCCATATTTATTTATTTATTTATTTATTTATTCTGACAGGATTAAGGCCATAAGGCTTTCTCTTCCATATTTATTTATTTATTTATTTATTTAATTTGACAGGATTAAAGCCCTAAGGTTTTCTCTTCGATATTTATTTTTTGTTTATTTATTTATTTATTTAATCTGACAGGATTAAGGCCATAAGGCCTTCTCTTCCTTATTTATTTATTTATTTATTTATTTAATCTGACAGGATTAAGGCCATAAGGCCTTCTCTTCCATATTTATTTATTTATTTATTTATTTATTTATTTATTTATTTAATCTGACAGGATTAAGGCCATAAGGCCTTCTCTTCCATATTTATTTATTTATTTATTTATTTAATCTGACAGGATTAAGGCCATAAGGCCTTCTCTTCCATATTTATTTATTTATTTATTTATTTATTTATTCTGACAGGATTAAGACCATAAGTTCTTCTGTTCCATATTTATTTATTTATTTAATCTGACAGGATTAAGGCCATAAGGCCTTCTCTTCCTTATTTATTTATTTATTTATTTATTTATTTATTTATTTAATCTGACAGGATTAAGGCCATAAGGCCTTCTCTTCCATATTTATTTATTTATTTATTCTGACAGGATTAAGACCATAAGTTCTTCTGTTCCATATTTATTTATTTATTTATTTATTTATTTAATCCAAGAGGATTAAGGCCATAAGACCCTCTCTTCCATCCCACCGGATACCACAGATAAATTAAAAAAAAAATACAAAACACTGATGTTTTAGTATCTTTGTTTTTCTTTGATATCTTCTTACTTTTGTTTCTTTCTCTTTCTCAGTTTTTCTTTTTTCCTTTCTTGTTTATTCCTTCTTAGTTTTTCCCATCTTTCCCCCTTCCTCCATCATTTCAGTTTTCTTTGTTTCGATCTTCACTTGTCTTTATTCCCCTCCCCCCTTCTTCCGTTTCCTCTGTCTCATTTCTTTCTTATCTTCTCTTTCTCTCCTGTTTCCTGTATCTCCCTTCCTAATGAAATGCTTTTCGTTTTCGCCCCCACGCCGCCCGGATCGCGTATATCCCTGCCCTGACCAGGGTCGGAACTCACGTCCCAACAGGTGTTGCTGCAGTTCTCTTGAGCTGGTCGTTCTGTCTGCTCATTAGGTCTGTCTGCCAGCCAGAGTACTTTTCTGTGTTCCTCTCAGGATGTGAGGGTAGACACCCAGCATTTATTTCCCCTCCCCTTGAGGGGGCTGCAACACGCCTTTTCCTTCCCTAATGGCAGCCTTCGACATGCACGAGAATGTTGCAGGCCCCATAGTGCTGCTGCCGTCAACTTCGTGGCCGGAAATATCTTAAAACAGTCCCCGTCACAATTCTAGCAACGGCATTATTCCAATATGGAGATTAAACGTTCATACACGCAACATTCCGGAAGTTGCGTGGAAGATATTATGGTCATGGGTTCAAATTTACCTACCGGCAAACTTGTGCTAATCACCAATTTAGTAATGCTTTTATTTCCGTGGTAAATTGGCCCTCTCAAAAGAAAATGGCCAGTAATTATTCTCTTTGTTGCCATGGTAATTTTAACATGTACAGAAACAAATACAAATCTAGTAAATTCTGCTTTTATTTACGTAGTAATCTCATAAACAAAACAAAGTCCATTAATGCTTTTGTTTCCATGGCAACTTTACAAGTCCAAAAAAGTACAGTAGTGCTTTTGTTTTCGTGACAACTTCCACGTAATCAAACTCACAACAAACCAGTAATGCTGTTATTCCTGTGGTAACTTTGCGCTCGCAAAGAAAAATAGTCAGTAATGCTTTTCGTTTCCAAGGTAATTTTCACGTGTTAAAAAACAAAGGCAAATCTAATACTGCTTGCGTTTCCATGACAATTTCAAAAACAGAAGTAGACTTACGTGTTATTCTATCAGTGTAACTTCCACTCATTCAAAAAAAAAAAAACAGTCCAATAATGTTTTTTTTTCTGTGGTAACTTCCACTCATTCAAAAACAAAACAGTCTAGTAATGTTTTTCTTTAAGTCTAGTAATGTTTTTCTTTCGGTGGTAACTTCCATTCCCTCAAAAACAAAACACTCCAGTAATGTTTTCCTTTCAGCCCAGTAATGTTTTTCTTTCGACAGTCCAGTAGTGCATTTGTTTTCGTGGTAACTTTCACACGCTCAAACAGAAAGCTAAATCTAGTGCTGATTTTGTCTCCATAGTAACAACCCCAGAAACAAAAGAAGGTCCATTAATGGTTTTATTTAATGCCACGCATTTAAAAGCAGTAGTGCTTTTGTTTCCATGGTAATCCCTCTGTCCTTGCAGGAGTTGGGCTAGGCGAGATACTGGCGGAATACCAATTATTTGTTATCCCCGTTCGTTCGTCGCTGTTAATGAAAATGTGGGCAACAGATGGAGAAGCCCACGCGGCGGGTTATCCTTGATCTGCTTGTCTGCCTGGCGCGTGTCGTCCTCCGATATTTCGTCATTCGATTGCTGATCGCAATATCAGGAGCTTCCCACATGCTTCGATGTCACACTTCTAGCGACCGATTGCGTGCGCATCTGTTGGTGATGCGAGGTCATGGGTTCGAGTCCTGCCAGGAATACAATTTATGTCCAGCTTCTGTCGACTCGGTCACTTACGAACTACATGGATTAAGAGATCATCTGTCGTGATTTTTATTGGGTTATTTTACGACGCTGTATCAACATTTAGGTTATTTAGCGTCTGAATGATATGAAGGTGATAATGCCGGTGAAATGAGTCCGGGATCCAGCACCGAAAGTTACCCAGCATTTGCTCGTATTGGGTTGAGGGAAAACACCGGAAAAAACCTCAACCAGGTAACTTGCCCCGACCGGGATTAGAACCCGGGCCACCTGGTTTCGCAGCCAGACATGCATCCGTTACTCCACATCTGTCGTGGTGAAATGTTGAAAGAAATAAGGTGAGTTGATTCATGAATCGAATTCATTAATTCTAAATCAGTTCACTAATCACATAATTTGTAGTGACTCTAAAATTGTTTTCATTATCAGAATGAGTTGATTCACAGGCTTCATGAATCGAATCTTGAATGTTATTTTTATTTTATTTTAGTTCGTTATTTTACGACGCTTTATCAAATTCTTAGGTTATTTAGCGTCTGAATGAGATGGTGATAATGCCGGTGAAATGAGTCCGGGGTCCAACACCGAACGTTACCCAGCATTTGCTCATATTGGGTTGAGGAAAAACCCCGGAAAAAACCTCAACCAGGTAATTTGTCCCGACCGGGAATCGAACCCGGGCCACCTGGTTTCGCGGCTAGATGCGCTATTGAATATTATGACTAGAGACGGGCACAACATGAAAATTTTGCCAAAACATGAAATTTATTTTGACTATTACACTCTTACTACGTCATACTACTTTTGACCAATAAAACGGTACGAAAGGACGTCGTTCAACCAATCATGGCTGTTTATCGCACAATTTTATCGCTTCCCTGTCATTTGTTTGTTTTTATCACCACCCTAGCATTTGTTTCTTTGTTTGCCAACATTTCAAACTGTAAATTTTTTACGGCACTATAAAACATGCTTTGAGATCGTCATTTGTTTACAACATAAACAGTCAATTGAAAATGGCGGCTCCGTTCGAACTTTTTGGTGAAGCTAACATTAGTGAAATAGAATTTCAGTAAGTCAATTAATATTTTATTGTATTAGAGTACTTTATTTCTTCTAATCTTTATATACTTTCTTCTAATCGTGTAATAGTCAATTAAATTCCACTCGAGTTTTGATTTTCTCTAGATAAATCAAAACCTCTAGTGAGATTTTTTTAGTAGGTTATTTTACGACGCTTTATCAACAGCTTAGGTTATTTAGCGTCTGAATGAGATGAAGGTGATAATGCCGGTGAAATGAGTCCGGGGTCCAACACCGAAAGTTACCCAGCATTTGCTCATATTGAATTGAGGGAAAACCCCGGAAAAAACCTCAACCAGGTAACTTGTCCCGACCGGGAATCGAACCCGGGCCACCTGGTTTCGCGGCCAGACGCACTAGCCGTCCACAGGTGTGGACTCTAGTGAGATTACTGTTGTCTATTACACTTTTACTACGTCATACTACTTTTGACCAATAAAACGGTACGGATCGAAGTGTTTGAATAAATCATGGCTGCTTGTCCTACAAATTTTATCACCTCTCTGGCATTTGTTTTTATCACCTCACTAGCTTTATTTTGTATCACAGCTGGCTACGGACTGAAAGGTCCGGGGTTCGATCCCAGGTGGTGACAGGATTTTTTCTCGTTGCCAAACTTTCAGAACGGCCCCGAGGTTCACTCAGCCTCCTATAAAATTGAGTACCGGGTCTTTCCCGGGGGTAAAAGGCGGTCAGAGCGTGGTGCCGACCACACCACCTCATTCTAGTGCCGAGGTCATGGAAAGCATGGGGCTCTACCTCCATGCCCTCCCAAGTGCCTTCACGGCATGTTACGGGGATACCTTTACCTTTTACCTTTTACATGCATAGTTTTGGAAGAAAATCCACAAACAAAAAACTACTCATAGGTTGTCATAGCAACTTGGTGCTCCAAAAGATACAATACATCGCCACATTAAGACGTTTAGAAAGTCATACAGAAGTTATAGATCTGTACCTCATGGATTGACACCTGAACAAGCTCAATGCAGAGTGAATATCTGTCGTCAGCTTATCTCTAATCTCGTCTAATGTAGTCTGAGAAGTTACTATTAATGGTGACAAATTCCTTTCAGTACGCTAGCAAAGTTACAAGTGAAAAAAAGAACACTTCTGCTACGTCTTATACAGCCTATATTGAAATCGTGTATTTCTGTCAACATGTTGAAATCAGCATATTTACATTATCACAATTCTTCATCTATTCTTCTTTTAAGTTCTGACACTAAAAAAAAAAGTTGAAGGCTTTGATTAGCAGTTGGTTTGGTGCCAGTTCGCTGTATCTCCGTTTCCATGACAATGCAGGACTTACGCATTTCAATAGTCGCTGCAAAACAAATGACACACGTCAGGAATTTTGTAACGTATTAATGAGCGTATCCAATTCACAATCTGCGCAGACGCGGACGGGAAGGACAGCGCCGGCAGGCGCCAGGAATAGCGGTCTTGACAATAGCTGACGATCGCTCGTGGCATTATTGCAGACATGCGTGGCCTACACTGAAGGAACAATCGCACAGGAAGTGGAGAATGTTTACAGCGCCAGTCAGTTATGAAGTTGACGCTTCTATGAAAAGAAATGAATGTCCATATGCGTGGATTAGCAAATGGTTTCGAGTTCGTGTTACAGCGACGAAAAGAGAACCTTCTTCCTTGTAACAGTAATGTCATTATTTCTTTCTTGTAGTTCGTAATATGTTTAGTCAATTTTAGAAACAGAAAAAATATTACATTTCATAATTTTCTAAACCATTCCTTCTAGTGGTATGGAAACAAGGATTTTTCACGATGTCTAGAATGCAATTAACGCCAAAAAAATGGTCAGATTTCATAAAAATCTTCATTCTATATCAGTGATGTCAAAGTAAGCGCATTTTTCTGATCTTGACGTCGTGCGCGGGCATCAAGCGCTAAGTATGGAAAGAGGAAGGGTTGTGTATATGAATAAGCAACCTGTTGGATTAAGAAAACAGTGGTGCACAAACTTCAAACGGAACGTGAAATTTTATGTCGTTATTTTTATATGGCTTCTTTCTGTTTAATATTATCTATATTGTCTGTAAAACAAAAGTACTAACACTGATTTCTTAATATTGCACTTGTGTTTTAAATCTTAATAACATAATAGAGAGTTAAGAAGGAATATTCACTTAAATTCCATAGTAGTATAATATTATACTGTATTAAGTGGATGAAACACATCATTCATAAAGAAAGTGATATTCCAAAGAAAGAGATTGAGTATGACATGATAAGTTGGAATTTATATTGATGATATCTTTAGCCTTACAAAAGTAATCAATAAACTAATCAAAACAATATTACAGTACAAAGCAAAGTTACCTAGGTACTGTATCTGTTTTAAGTGTAACTAATATTACATAACAAAACTCTTATCGCATTATGCTTTTAAGGTGATATTTGTGAGCAACTTCCTATCATCAGAATATTAAATTATTTTCTCGAAATCTGCTGAAGCTATAGAGCTGACATTTTTACAACACATGGGCACGTATCTTTTGCTTATGATGTAACAGTACTTGCTTTGTTAATTCATTTCCTTACAAACAATTTCCATGCGAATATTTTCAAAATTTTCAATACACTATCTTCAGTAATACGTATATACGGTATATTAGATTTACGACAACATTCTGTAAGGCTACTAAATAAATAGGCCTATACCTGAAAATTTCACTTTTCTATACGAAAAGTTGAGAAAATACTTCTTTTGAATAAAAAAATCAAACTTGTGAAAAATGAGCATTAAAATTAAAACTTACATTCTTATAATGCACTTATACTTCTCAGGCAAATCTAAAAATTACCATGGATACAGTTTTAATAAGTTTTCTTCCCTTTATCTATTGAATCAGTGCTGGCCATCCCTGAATATAGCTCGATCAAGCGGCATATACTACTTCTTTCGTCTGTCTCTTTCCTTTCCGCTGTAAAGCGCTCAATTTCTCCTGGGCTCTAAAGCGCGCGCTTGCTCCTGTGGGCATGAATTGACATGCCTGGTCTAGGATCTTCACGGGCTGTAGCGCCACGGATTATTATTTGTTATTATCTGTAGAATTTCCCCAGAATATTATTCCAAAACTCATTACCTAGTGGACGTATACAAAGTATATTGTCTTTAAGGTATTGATATTTAGTTTCGGGGTCAATGTCATAGAAAGGAAATTAGTGTTTACTTTCGTTCTGGGATTCGAATCTGTATCGGCTGTATTTCTAGCCAGCTGTTGCCACAATGAAGCTAACGATGAACTACGTATTTTGAAGCAGTTTCAGTCGATACACCAGGCTCGCATCATCGACAGGAGGTGTAGAAAGCTCCGTAGATTAGCATTCAGCACACAGAGTTGGGCTTCTATTAAATCAGGCAGCAGCCGATGTGTTTGTATAGCTGCCTCGTGTCCATGGCAACCAACAAGAACGTGAACTATGTAGATAGCGGCGTAAGGCATCTCTACGGACTCCGACTAAACAACTTCGCCTTGCGAAACACGTGACTGGAAGTTGTGGCGTTTGGGGCATCTTCCCTACCATGGAAGGACATGTTCGTTATCTCGTCACTGGCACAAAAAGAAACAAAGTTGACATAAGGTTTACCAGAAGCACGAATGATCCACCACAGAAAGATCTGGTCTGTATAGTCTGGATCAGTTTCTTAATACCTTAAGGGTGAAACCTAACCATTTTCCCACCATTACTACACATGCTAGTGGATTGCGGTGATTTTCTAGTTTCAATATTGAATTTTCTTTTGCTAACTTCGTTTCGAATTTCGATACTGAGAAATACTACAACAGGTAGCGTCTTGTTATGTTCCATGTATTCGGAATTATTTTACAGCGAAATAATTACGTAATGCTTATTTTATGTTTATTTATTTGTTTATCTGTTTATTTATTTCCTTACCTGTTTCTTTATTTATGAATTTATTTATCTCTTTATTTATTTATTTATTTATGTGTTTATTTATGCATTATTTTATCTATTTATTTATTTATCTGTCTATATATTTGTTTATATGTTTATTTTTATGTATTTATTTATTTGTTCATTTATTTCTTTATGTGTTTCTTTATTTATGAATTTATTTATCTCTTTATTTATTTATTTATTTATTTATGTGTTTATTTATGCATTATTTTATCTATTTATTTATTTATCTGTCTATATATTTGTTTATATGTTTATTTTTATGTATTTATTTATTTGTTCATTTATTTCTTTATGTGTTTCTTTATTTATGAATTTATTTATCTCTTTATTTATTTATGTGTTTATTTATGCATTATTTTATCTATTTATTTATTTATCTGTCTATATATTTGTTTATATGTTTATTTTTATGTATTTATTTATTTGTTCATTTATTTCTTTATGTGTTTCTTTATTTATGAATTTATTTATCTCTTTATTTATTTATGTGTTTATTTATGCATTATTTTATCTATTTATTTATTTATCTGTCTATATATTTGTTTATATGTTTATTTTTATGTATTTATTTATTTGTTCATTTATTTCTTTATGTGTTTCTTTATTTATGAATTTATTTATCTCTTTATTTATTTATTTATTTATTTATTTATTTATTTATTTATTTATGTGTTTATTTATGCATTATTTTATCTATTTATTTATTTATCTGTCTATATATTTGTTTATATGTTTATTTTTATGTATTTATTTATTTGTTCATTTATTTCTTTATGTGTTTATTTATTTATGTATTTATTTATTTATGCATTTATCTATTTATTTATTTATGCATTTATCTATTTATTTATTTATGCATTTATTTACCAATTAAATTATTTATCTATTTATTTATTTATCTGTTCATATATTTCTTTATCTGTTTATTTTATGTACTTATTTATTCGTTTGTTAGTTTATTTATGTGTTTATTTATTTATGTATTTATTTGTTTATGCATTTATTTATTTATGTATTTATTTATTTATTTATCTGTTCATATATTTCTTTATCTGTTTATTTTATGTACTTATTTATTTGTTTGTTAATTTATTTGTTTATGTGTTTATTTATTTATGTATTTATTTATTTATGCATTTATTTATTTATGTATTTATTTATGAATTTAGTTATTTATCTATTTATTCATTTATCTGTTCATTTATTTGTTTATCTGTTTATTTATTTATTTATTTATCTATGTATGTATTTATTTATGCATTTATTTATCAATTTACTTATTTATCTATTTATTTATTTATTTATTTATTTATTTATTTATTATTTTACTAGTTCAATAGTGTAGCCAATTAATAATGTCACTGCATAAAATAATGGAATCAATTAAGCAAAGTCTTCAACCAAAGTCTCGTTTATGAATACGGACTTAAGTGCAACTTATGTATAAAATTCAAATGTCCGAAATGTCCCAAAAGCTCGAGAACTATACTGTTAGTACTAGAATATTCTAAAATTGTTAGTAATAGTACTGGGAAATAGGAACTCTACTGGAAATCATCACCACAAGCTTCTAGTATGAGATAAGAGAAATATTATTGTTGATCATAAAATCTACATTCTCTTAAATTATCAAACATCTCTTGTTCGTGATTCCCCAATTTTTTCTTCAACATAATACTGCTCCAGGATGTATAGCAACTAAGAACAACGGTGTTTATAAAAATGCAAACTCCTTGGGGAACAAAACGCAACTTAGTGCTTTAGGGCATTGCAAGTCTATTGCAGGAAAGATGCCCTGCCGTATTGGACTGTTGCCAGATGTGTAGAAAGAAGCCTTTGGGTTACGAAGGGAGGCAAGACACTGGTAGAGATACAGCGGTTGTAAGAGCTCTTCAGGAAGACGACAGAGGATGCGTGGGTCTACCAAGGAAGTCTTTGTTACAAAAACATTACTGTCTATACATCATTCCCTGATAAATTGACTCGTAGATACTGAATATGAACAAAATCCGTCCAATAGTTTAGTAGAAATCGCTGTACACAGACAGACTAGTACTAAAATTATTATATTTCATGTACATCATTCCCTGATAAATTGACTCGTAGATACTGAATATGAACAAAATCCGTCCAATAGTTTAGTAGAAATCGCTGTACACAGACAGACTAGTACTAAAATTATTATATTTCATGTACATCATTCCCTGATAGATTGTTTGGTACGTGAAGAAATACAAACCTTACTTTTGTGAAGAATATTACACAATCCATAAACAAAGTTCCGAAAGACGATCTCGCCGCCTGATTACACACTGTGGTCTTCATGACCGTCTTTCAAGTCTGGTTTAGTGGGTTACCTAAGGGAGGCCTGTCTACCTGGACTGAGGGAGAGGTCCCCTGCCTACGTAGAGGGGCGGAGACCATCGGTGTGCTGCTTATGTGTAATTTATCTCTGGGGCTAATAGCAGAGTCCAGTTTTCTTCGGACGGATTTCAAATTACACCCTGAATTACCAGGCGTTGCTTAATTCCACATTTCGGGATTCTAACCACAGTCCTCGGAGCGCATTAATTGCAGCTCGAGTCTGGGAAATGCAGCTAGACGGTCTGCCCTCCGTCTGGCTTCTTTGTGTGCAGTTAATACGTTCCCAGCCTGAGGGTAGCTAAGAATTCTTTGTTATTCGGAAAAATACTAAATTATAAAAATGTTTCGCACATCTTGCGTTTCCAACGTCAGGTTGAGATTTTTTACTGTTTCACCCTTGAGACAGACTAGTGCAATGTTGCCAAGTCCACGCGAAAACAAAAGAGAATTTATTCTTGCTTAGAAATTTAATAAAAAGAAAGATGTAACATTTTTCGCTCTATGAAAACGTAATGTGTCAAGATGTTTTTGTAGTGTGTTTTGTGCTCTATATGCAATGTTCTATTTTAATTTCTTGAAAGATGATTAAAAAACATGTTAACATATAGAAAGGACACACAAATAAATAGGCTACAACTTAACAGTTGTATACAAACTATCATGCAATAGTTGCAACGACTTCTACACTGGACAAACTGGAAGATCATTTCAAACACGTTACAAGGAACATATGACAACCATAATGAAACCACACAACAATTCAACCTATGCAGAACACATCACAAACTGCAACCACAACTACAGCAACATAGACACAGACAAGAAAATACTACACATCCAGCCAAAAAACCAGGAACTTGACACCCTAGAACAATATGAAATTTACAGACACACAGAAACCCCACCCACATCACATCCTCAACCTTCAATTCAATTTCAAAACACAACCCTTTTCTGCACAATATAGAGCGGGATCTTCACTAGGCTTTCAACAATGAAGAACAAGACTTCGAAACAAGTGAAACAGATAAATTCCTCATATGAACGCAGTAAAGAAGTTTAAAAAATAAATAATACAAATATTCCATACCGTAATATTTTCCCTGGACCAAAAATACAATACAGCGTTGTTATAGAAACTGTCGGTTGGTAAGATTGGCAACATATTTCAGATATCATTATTGTAACAAGAATATACAGGATGAACCGAAAGTAATGTATTTCATTTCAGGGGGTTATTCTTTGCGATATTTCAGACAAAAAGAAAAGGTTAATACAATTTTGCTCGTTTTTGCTTCCTTTTCGAGATAAAAATTGTTTTATATTAAACATTTCACAGCGTGTTTTGGGAAAGCCATCGATTTAATTCCCAATATGCTCAGACAATTTAAGAGGGCAGTGTATTATGATAATAAATGATTGAAAGAATTTTAGTTTTGTCCTTTAAATGTGCACAAATTTGATCCGGGCAAATGTATAATTTTGTTCTGCAAAAGAGTTTTACAATGCTATATTTGTTTGGAACGAATTTCTGCACATTTAAAGGACAAAACTAAAATTCTTTCAGTTATTTATTATCATAATACATTGTTTTCTTAAATTGACCGAGCATATTGGGAATTAAATCAATGGCTTTCTTAAAATATGTCATGAAATGTTACATAATAAACTATTATCTCGAAAAGGAAGCAAAATCGATTACAATTGAAGAGTTCGCGGGAAAAACGATGAATGTCACATTTCTATTAAGGATTACATAATGATCTAATTGAGTCTATAACTGCAAGATGTAGTGCTGTTTCTATAGAAAATAAAGGAAAGGATTGCTGTATTCGTGGTGATAATTCTCCTTTTTACCATTTTTCATAAAAACAACATTAAATTTCGCAGTGATTCATTGAATTAAATAATGACATCAACCTTAAGGAAACTGTGACATTCATCGTTTTTCCCGCAAACTCTTCAATTGTATTAAAACTTTTTGTTTGAAATATCTCAAAGAATAACCCTTTGTAATTAATGCCATTACTTACCGTTTATCCTGTATACGTCATCATTGTTATGATATCACTTATAGCCTACATGTCCACACCTGTGGAGTAACGGTCAGCGCGTCTGGCCGCGAAACCGGGTGGCCCGGGTTCGATTCCCGGTCGGGGCAAGTTACCTGGTTGAGGTTTTTTCCGGGGTTTTCCCTCAACCCAATATGAGCAAATGCTTGGTAACTTTCGGCGCTGGACCCTGGACTCATTTCACCGGCATTATCATCTTCATCTCATTCAGACGCTAAATAACCTAAGCTGTTGATAACGCGTCGTAAAATAACCTACTAAAATAAAAAAAATAGCCTACATATTTACTAGTAATATATGTTGTAGCCTACATAATTTTGTATAACAGAAAGACACAACTCCATTCACTTCTTCGAGATTTAACATGTCTTTTAGACACACATAGTGAAGAAGAATCCGTACAAAGTTGGACGTCCACTTGAGACAACACAGTACACCACACTGACAACTAGCAGATGCCCATATCCCAGGAGATATTGGAACCCCAGGTTTCCAGACTCGCCCCCCAGATGTTCAGTTCTTACCTGATGCTCTTTGCTTTGCTTGGCGCGTGGCTCTGGGTTCAGATTGACGATGTTTCTCGAATCCCAGTCTCCAGGGCCGTACATTACGACCGACAGTCCAAACATTTGGAATCCTAGATATCGCCACGTCGTATATAAATTTTATGATCGCATTTTATTCTCTCGTAACCCAATTCTGCCGGCGCGGAGTGTTAGCTCCTTGCTTATTGATGCTGAGCGCTCTTACCGGCATGCCGTGCCAATAAACATCTGAAATGAGCGCGCGCGCGCTGTGTTTTGTCTTTCCTGCATTCTCACGTCTAAATATCCTCAAATTCTTTGCTAGACGGCTTTCGTTATTTTGTAGCTGCAGTAATTTGTTTTGTTTCCATGGTAACAGCTCTGTGATGGCCGGCATACTTTCGTGATCTGTCAATAGATGGCAAACCATTCGTTTTCGACCGCATTGTTGAAATCCTGAAGAAAATAACTCACTATTGTTGTCAGCTATGTGTTCTTGAGATTTGAGATTATGCATTATAGTAATTATAGGTTTAACGCTCACCTTCGAATGCGAAATCAAATTATTTGTACTTATTTCGTCAAGAATTGCGTAATTATAAAGAATCCGTCAGAGTGACGTCAGACACTATCTTATTATAAACTAGCCGTACCCGTGCGCTCCTCTGCACCCGTTAGAAATAAATATAAAGTAATTACACAATTAAAATAGGACATTTGATCCAGGGAACATTCGTGTTTGATAGAAGGATAAATCGTTTAATATGTTACTTAATTTAAATTGCATCCAAACAATTAAAATGCGATCATTTTGGTCCAGAGACACTCATTTGGTGCAATGACAATTCCTTTAACATGTTTCTTAATTTTTATTACATGCAACCATAGTTTAATGAAGATTGACATCATTTAGATTTAATATGTATATTTTATTTTACTTGTTATAGGTTTCCATTGAATTATGGTAATAACGTAATTTTAACCCTTGTTTTCTACGTATTCAGTAAATGGCGCTTGGCCCACTATGGTTCTGAACCCTTCAAATAACTTAAATTATGTTATATAATATTACATATTATATTATATTATATTATATTATATTATATTATATTATATTATATTATATTATATATTATATCAGAAGTTACTGTAATAACATTATATAATTATGTCCATCTAGAGAAACTACACTTTCCAATGGTGAAATAATAATTAATTATACAAATCGGTTAATTTATCTTCCGATATTACTTCATACAAACACAGATACATTCTCTGTAGGCTATCTTTCATACCATTCGTTCGATTGTTGCTGTCCAAGGCCCCTTATAGACGAAGTCATTTTTGTTCTTTATTTCATTACACGGCCTTAGATGGCAGTTATTTTAATTTTGAAACTCATTTATCTGATTAAATATCAGTCCTATCAAAATGTTTCACGGAATAAAACTTATCGCAAATCATTTTTAAAGAAACTTTTGTTATGTAACATTTTTCACAAAAATCAATAATAAGCGAGATATTTCGATTTATTTAATTCAGGCCCCCTTATAACCCCCTTTTTAAATAATGTGTTTTGAATGCCATATAGCCTAAAATCTAAGTTACAACGAAATTAATTTATATTCCAATTTTCATCGAAATCCGTTCAGCCATTATCGCGTGAAAAGGTAACAAACATACAGACAGACATACAAACAAAAATTTCAAAAAAGCGATTTTCGGTTTCAGGGTGGTTAATTATATATGTTAGGACCAATTATTTTTGGAAAATCGAAAATTACCAGAAAAATTTCGGCTACAGATTTATTATTAGTATAGATGTATGTCAATTCGTAAGAGTATTACCACAGTCCAGTATATACAGTCACGAAGCTCAATACGTAGTAAATATGCATCCATAGACAGTTACTAACCACTAGGATCGCTACTATTGCCTCATTACAGACAATGCGAAATAGTACTTGCATAGTCTATTGTTCCTAGTACTTACTTACTTGTTATAAAGGACTGTACTATATAGTATTTGTGGACATAGAAAAGGTGTTTGACAGAGTGGATTGGAATAAACTGATGGGGATCCTGAAGAAAATTGGTGTGCATTGGAAAGAGAGGAGACTCTTCAGTAACCTTTATATGAAACAACGAGTCAAAGTCAGGATAGGAGAAGAAATGTCTGAAGGAAGTGAAATAGGGAGAGGAGTACGACAAGGGTGCCCTTTATCACCTACCCTGTTCAACATCCACTTGGAGGATTTAGTGAAGAACTGTTTTCAGAACATAGGAGGAGTGATAGTAGGAGGAAGAAGAATAAAGTGCGTAAGATTTGCTGATGATATGGCGTTGTTAGCAGAAGAGGAGATGATACTAAGGGATATGCTACTGGAGCTAAATGACAGCTGTGAGCAGTATGGGATGAAGATAAATGCAAACAAGACGAAGACCATGGTCATAGGAAGAAAAATAAAGAAGGTAAACGTGCGAATTCTAAATGAGGCAGTAGAGCAAGTGGACAGCTTCAAATACTTGGGGTGTAGTATAAGCAGTAACATGAGCTGCTGCCAGGAAGTCAAAAGGAGGATAGCAATGGCAAAGGAAGCTTTTAATAGAAAAAGGAGCATCTTCTGCGGACCTCTGGAGAAAGAACTAAGGAAGAGATTAGTGGAGTGCTTTGTGTGGAGTATAGCAATGTATGGGGCAGAAACATGGACATTACGACGAAGTGAAGAGAAACGACTAGAAGCATTTGAAATGTGGATATGGAGAAGAATGGAACGTGTGGAATGGACAGATAGAATAAGAAATGAAGCTGTGTTGGAAAGAGTGGGTGAAGAAAGAATAATGCTGAAACTGATCAGGAAGAGAAAAAGGAATTGGTTGGGTCACTGGCTGAGAAGAAACTGCCTACTGAAGGATGCACTGGAAGGAATGGTGAACGGGAGAAGAGTTCGGGGCAGAAGAAGATGTATTTATTTATTTATTTGCTTATTTACTTATTTATTTTTTACTTATTTATTTACTTATGTAGGCCTACTTATTTACTTATTTACTTATTTATTTATTTACTAATTTATTTATTTATTTATTTATTTAATTATGTATTTATTTAATTATTAACTTATTTATTTACTTATTTATTTATTTATTTACTTATGTACTTATTTACTTGTTTATTTACTTGTTTACTTATTTATTTACTTATTTATTTATTTAATTACTTATTTATTTACTTATTTATTGATTTATTTATTTGTTTATTTATTTACTTATTTATTTTTTACTTATTTACTTATTTATTTACTTATGTAGGCCTACTTATTTACTTATTTATTTATTTACTTATTTACTAATTTATTTATTTATTTAATTATTAACTTATTTATTTACTTATTTATTTATTTACTTATTTATGTACTTATTTACTTGTTTATTTATTTATTTACTTATTTACTTATTTATTTATTTATTTACTTATTTATGTATTTATTTATTTATTTATTTATTTATTTATTTATTCTGGTGTAGTTAAGGCCATCAGGCCTTCACATCCATGATGATAGACAACATTAATATATGTGGATCATATGAGGAGACAAACAGGAAGGCAGAAAATAGGAATGACTGGAGAATGCTGGGTTTGCAGTGAAAGGCCCGCCCTTGGGCAGAACACTATGAATGAATGAATGAAGAACGAGGACAGATAGCGTCGGAGTATGAGGAAGAAGAAAAAGAAGAAGAATTATATAATCTACCAACTGGAATATTTATTAAACAAATTTCCCCTTCAAAAGTTTAATGTACTAGCAGAGATGCCTAGTTCCGTCCAGACGTCAGTGAAAATGCTACCAAATTATCGGTGTTCAGTGTATAGAAAGGCGAGTTTGACTGGGGAAAGGCACACCGGAGCGATAGACATGTCGGACGAGCCACACACGAACACCCCCACAGGGACACAACAATGAGGGCTGGGGTTTCGCTACCCAGGAGCTTCATTCATGGTGTCGGGTTGCGTCATACTGCAGAACCTGCTTGTGAGGAACATCGGTTCTTTTGTCGTTCATAGAGATTATTAACTTAACTGCTATTTCACTACTACTACTATTTTATGTACAGTTAAACTTCAGTGACTATTTCACTTATGTACCAATGAAGTGTAAGAATGTATTAAATATTAACCAATCAAAGCCAACTACAACTGCAATCTTTTCGTACCTGATGCGCATTTGTTTAATATCTTGTCGCACCCAGTGTTGCCAATTCAGCGGTTTTCCCGCTAAATCTAGCTTTTTTTTGGATAACCATCTCGCGGGTAAAATTATATTATCCCGCTTAACAGGAATACTAGCGGTTTTTAATCTTTAAAGTTTCTGAAATTAAATTCATATTAGCATTATAAGCGGCTTTCATAATTACGTTTAATTCGTTCAGTGTGTGTTCTGTGAAATAAGGATGTGTTAATGTAGTGATAATTCCATATTATATGTTACCGTTAAAACCCGAAATCCGTCAAAACCAGTTTCAGCTAGTAAAAACTAGTTTAAGCAAATAAAGACAGAAGTGAGTTTTCGTATAATCTACAATCAATGTCAGGTTAGGTTTGGTTTGTTTAGGCTTTTGTGTGGTAAAAGTCTAAAAAAAACATATACAAACCAAACCAAACCTGTCACTGATTCCAGATCTGACGAAAATTCGCTATCTATCTATCTATCTATCTATCTATCTATCTATCTATCTATCTATCTATCTATCTATCTATCTATCTATCTATCTATCTATCTATCTATCTATCTATCTATCTATCTATCTATCTATCTATCTATCTATCTATCTATCTATCTATCTATCTATCTATCTATCTATCTATCTATCTATCTATCTATCTATCTATCTATCTATCTATCTATCTATCTATCTATCTATCTATCTATCTATCTATCTATCTATCTATCTATCTATCTATCTATCTATCTATCTATCTATCTATCTATCTATCTATCTATCTATCTATCTATCTATCTATCTATCTATCTATCTATCTATCTATCTATCTATCTATCTATCTATCTATCTATCTATCTATCTATCTATCTATCTATCTATCTATCTATCTATCTATCTATCTATCTATCTATCTATCTATCTATCTATCTATCTATCTATCTATCTATCTATCTATCTATCTATCTATCTATCTATCTATCTATCTATCTATCTATCTATCTATCTATCTATCTATCTATCTATCTATCTATCTATCTATCTATCTATCTATCTATCTATCTATCTATCTATCTATCTATCTATCTATCTATCTATCTATCTATCTATCTATCTATCTATCTATCTATCTATCTATCTATCTATCTATCTATCTATCTATCTATCTATCTATCTATCTATCTATCTATCTATCTATCTATCTATCTATCTATCTATCTATCTATCTATCTATCTATCTATCTATCTATCTATCTATCTATCTATCTATCTATCTATCTATCTATCTATCTATCTATCTATCTATCTATCTATCTATCTATCTATCTATCTATCTATCTATCTATCTACCTCCCTACCCATCTATCTATCTATCTATCTATCTATCTATCTATCTATCTATCTATCTATCTATCTATCTATCTATCTATCTATCTATCTATCTATCTATCTATCTATCTACCTCCCTACCTACCCATCTATCTATCTATCTATCTATCTATCTATCTATCTATCTATCTATCTATCTATCTATCTATCTATCTATCTATCTATCTATCTATCTATCTATCTATCTATCTATCTATCTATCTATCTATCTATCTATCTACCTACCTACCTACCTACCTACCTATCTACCTATCTATCTATCTATCTATCTATCTATCTAAATCTAATCTAATCTATCTTTTAAAATTACTTTTTACTAGTTGAAACTTTTTTTGGGTTTTAACGGTAACATATATAGTGCAATAAGAATTTAAATATGTTGTGTCTGTGATAAAAGTGTTCAAAATTGCTTTATAGCGCCACATTCGGCATGAAAAAAGTGTGCAATATTCGTTACATTGGCGGGTGGATGCTCTATCTTGACCATTATTATTATTATTATTATTATTATTATTATTATTATTATTATTATTATTATTATTATTATTATTTAGTAATAAGTATACATTAAAATCTAGAGATATTTGCTAGAAAATCGCGGATATTCGAAAGTCATCTAGCGGGATTATACGAACAACTGTTGGCAACACTGGTCGCACCTGATGTTCAGATGTTAAATATTTTCATTCTTTCCTGAACAATATAGTGGGTCATGATATTCCGTGATGAGGTGCTAGCAAATGTAAGTATTAAATATCTTAATTTATAATATAATATATTTCTGTATGTTATAAATTATTCATTATTATATTCGCGTAATAGTGTTCTTCAAATATCACAAGAGTTCTTATATTAATTCGCTAAATGAAAGTACGTAGTTCAAAATAAAATGTTATAACCTCAAATGTTTGTTTAATTTTTCTACCTATATCAGTCATCATAATTTCTACGCTATCACAGTCTAGTATATACAGTTACGAAGCTCAATACGTAATAAATATGCATCCATAGATAGTTGCTAACCACTAGGATCGCTACTATCGCCTCATCACAGACTATGCGAAATAGTACCTGCACAGTCTATTGTTTCTAGTACCCTCAACAATTCAAGCTTCGTGACTGTGTATACTAGATTGTGACGCTATCGTCAAAATGTTTAGATATGAATTTCATATTGCAGGAGACCAAGTCCATGCCGGCCAATGAAACAGCGTGTTTAATATTATAGAACTATGCATTACAAGAGCGGTATGTTGAAGTTTTCATATTCGAGGAAAAGTTTGAAAAAGCGAAACGTAGTTGAGCTTTTTAATTTCCGAGAACATAAAAACAAACATACCGCTCGTGTATCGTACATTATTTTGTGCGAAGATCGTTTATTACATACCTGAAAGAGGAATTTCTAATTAGTTGCAATGAAATCTCCATCTTGGTTTCTGTTCAGTGAGGCAAATTTGCAAAACAAAAATATCTATCTTCAACATTGTGGCTTTAAAATGTTTTCTGTGTTTACTATACTCCAGCAGGCCGTGATATACGTGTGTCTTTTTTTTCCCCCAGTCTATGATGAGTCTGGAATCTTGTTGATTTTTTCACGGCTTCCTTAATGTTAGTTGCATCACGAATGCAGTAACTTTAGTGGAGTTGTAGAGTTTACTTAATTTTTGCAAATATTTAAAAACAATAATTAACATTGCAATTTAGGTGAAATTGCAGTGGTAAGTTTCCAATTTGTAATTATTACTATATTGAACGTCTTTAAAAATAATATGTTAAAAGTCTAAAGCAGTAAAATCAATATGTCACTTAAGCGGTAAGAAGAGGGAAATTGTTATGTGTGTTAAGTTGGGAATACCGAATGTGGAATTTTAGACTTTCCGCGGATTGATTTTGTGCGGAAACCAAGCACTATCTCGCACAATAGTAATATGCGTTACAAGAGCGGTATGTTGACGTTTTCATGTTCGAGGAAAAGATTGAAAAAGCGAAACGTAGTTGAGCTTTTTTAATTTCCGAGAACATGAAAACAAACATACCGCTCGTGTATCGTACATTATTTTGTGCGAAGATCGTTTATTACATACCTGAAAGACGAATTTCTAATTAGTTGCAATGAAATCTCCATGTTGGTTTCTGTTTAATGACGCCAACTTCGAAACACCAAAATATCTTTCTTCAACATTGTTGCTGTAAAATGTTTTCTGTGTTTACTACACTCCAGCAGGCCGTGATATACGTCTGTCTTTTTTCCCCCCCAGTCTATAAATGCGAACTTAAAACAAACGGTAAGGTTATGTAATGATTTATTTTTCATTTTAATATTTTAACAATATTATTTATATAACATATTGCAGTAATAACATCGGCATCTGGAATCGTGTTGATTTTTTCACGGCTTCCTTAATGTTACTTGTATCAGGAATGCAATAAGTTTCGTGGAGTAGTAGACTTTACTTAATTTTTGCAAATATTTAAAAACAATAATTAACATTGCAATTTAGGTGAAATTGCAGTGG